>NC_142990.1:12421730-12724615 GCF_061535395.1 Colias eurytheme
TTCATAACCAGTCGTCTTAGTTCTCACGACTTTAATTTCGGCAGGTTCATAACCAGTCGTCTTAGTTCTCACGACTTTAATTTCGGCAGGTTCATAACCAGTCGTCTTAGTTCTCACGACTTTTTAATTTCGGCAGGTTCATAACCAGTCGTCGTAGTTCTCATGACTTTTTAATTTCGGCAGGTTCATAAGCTGATGTGTTGCCGGGTAATGTATGATGTGTAGAGCGAGCTCTCCAGTGAGAAATAACTACTCTTTCAAGTAGCAAATTTAAATTATGTCTTTTCTTTTAAATCGTATTTGATACATCTTTTTTGTCAATTGGCTAGCAAGTGTATTGGAATGCTTCTCCAGTCTGGCAACGTATCCTTACTTCTTGCCAGTATAACTGCATCAGCAAATGTTTCAGTAGTGATGTTTTCAATACATGGTAAGTCTGCTGTGTAAAGTGTATAAAGCACCGGTCCTAGCATTGAACCCTGTGGCACACCTGCTCTAATATTGCAAACAAATGATATTTTTCTACCTTCTTTGGAAACGACGTTCTGTTATGAGACTCTCTGGATAAGGCTTTTTTTAAAAAAACGAATAAGTATATTTTATAAGACAGCCGTCCGTCGGAATTGGAACATGGAGAGAGACTGACATTGGATGATATGCAAAGGAAAGAATGTAGAGAAATGCTGAACAAGCGAAAAGGATGTAGGGTGAGCATGTTAGCGTACAGAGTACGGACATAACTAAAAGTTGCTAAAATATGATTTTAGTAGTAAATAAAAACTGTTTAATAATTGGAACTTATTTTTGCACTACTAAAACGAAGTTTTTTTTATACAGTTATAGTCTTTGTGAAGGAAGGTGTATGAAGTATCTAGGTACTCAGTTCAGTAGGAAACAAGGTAGGGGAAAGAGGGGAAAGTACAGTTTTGGCGAAAGAAAGTTTCTGTTTTGTTGGTTAGAACAGGTTTTTGTCTGTATTTTCGCCAATTCTGCACCGATTTCCCAGAAACAAAAACCACGGGCTTTGTTTTGGAAAGGCGCTTCTGTTCGTGTATCACACTGCACTACACACTGAGTAAAAATATAAAGTCATCGCCCGGTTATCGAAATGTAAGAATTTCCAGCTGAGGGCGGATTTAGCCATATGTGTTGCTGACCAGATCTTCTTATTGATGGTCTTCTTAACGGCCTGGTACTTACTCTTATAGGCCGAGAAAGCACGCTCATATTCTTCATTTGATCCGTCCAGCTTGATGTCCAGTTCCCAGTGTAGCGAGTCGATAGCCGCCCAGTGGGACTGCGCCGTGCTCAGCAGATCCTCAAATTCCCATCGTTCATTTAATAAATCTAAATAAATGCTTCCCACTGTCCGATGGAAAGCCTTAAAATTGATTTGTTGTTTTCTCAACATGTCTACGTTCTTGCTTTCCGTAGTTGTTTGTTGATGATGAGCAGGCCTGCTGCCGCCCGGTTGTGGATTCTCTTGAGGGAATCCTTGCTTAGGGTCCGGTTTGTTAAGTTCGTACGTGGGAGGTTTAATGAGCAGAGATTGTGGTTTGTCCCACGTTTCAATATTTTTATTAATATAAAAAAAACTTCGCTCGCCTCGTACTCTTGTATGAAACTTCTTCTGTTTTGTTGTTTGTTTATGACTTATATTTGATATATTTTTCAAAAAGTATTGTAAATGAATAAAGGACATTTATTTAATAAGTTAGTAAAAAACATTTTCTCCTCCAAATATTTCATGTTAACTGCACTTCATTCAAAAATGTTTGTGACCACTGTCACTGTGTAAAGAGGTCATTGTACGAAATTCTTCCTGCTCCGCCACCGGACTTTAGCTTGTTCCATTTCGGGATATTATCAGATTGAGTCAACCAGCATGTGCGGTTTACGTATTACATCGAAAGCGGACTGTATATAGGTCGCGCTAAACATTGCTAATAATGATATGAGATGGGACAACTGGGAACACTTTAATTGCTGTTTATAATAATTGATTAACGCGGATTCGAGAGCACTCAGGCGATGCTGTGAATAATATTGCTAAAATCACTGTAATTACACTGTTACTTGTTAATGTTATAGTTATTTACTTGTTAGTTTACTTGTTAGTTAGTTGACAATTATTTAATATAATATTTTAATTATCACCTACATATGACACCCTATTGTGTCGATGGCGAGCTATGAGGCTTGATGATGGTTGGCTGGCTAGCTGGCTGGCTGGTAAATGGGCTCGGTGCCTGGTAAATGGGCTCGGTGCCTGGTAAATGGGCTCGGTGCCTGATAGTGAATCAGACACAGTGGAGTCTTGGCAGCGATGGCAGCAGCAGGTGCCGGGCAGTGAACCCTCGGCACAGGGAGAATCCTTCTTCAATTGGTAGCGGGCGGTACTAGTACCCTCGTGAAGGGTGTCGTAGTGGGCCCACCGTGTGAATCAGGTCGACCTTGTCAGGGTATGGGCGACCAAGGGATGAAAAAGGGTGACAATCATTCGGAATTAAGGGTTTCATCTCTTGCAAGTGTATAAATTTTGTCAATTCGATGGGCAACGGCGATGTGTACAAAGCTGATGTAATCATATCAGTGTTTGAAACCCGCCGTGGCAAATACTCATAATCATCCTCGAAATTGATTCTATATTTAATTTTTCCTTCTGGCAAGTATAGTAAGGCGCAAATATCTGTAACGACAAGATCGCCTTTCTTATTTCCAGGCCTAATTCGTTAAAAATATTTTTAAATGGCCCTGTTTCGTTAAAAATATTTTTAAATGAGACCCATTGTTGATAATTCCCTGTGAAGATAGGTATGTCGACCTGTGGCGATGTGCTCTCTATGAGATACCGACTAGAGCTTGGTGTTGATAGATTCTTTGAGATTGTTTAAAATACTTTCGTTATATGTAAAGGCATTCTCATAGTCAAGGTCTTGTCCATCTAAAATGCTATCTCTCAGTGCAGTGAGTATCATCCCCCATCGTGAATTTAATTGCTGAAGCACGTCTTCAAATTTCCATTTTGTACATATATTTTTCTAAATCAATGCAAAGCTTTAAAATTTACTGCCTGCCTTTGCAACATTTCTTGTATCTTATTGGATTCTATTGAAACGGGTGTGGGTGTGTGTCAGCCTGTCTCTCTGTTTCTGTTTGTTGCTTACTTTAAGAACTTGCCCCTTTCCTTTGATTTGCAAAGTTCGTTATTAATTATTTCGACACCCTAGCGATACAATTTTTAATTTCTAGGTACTGTTTTTGTGCGGTCTGTTATGCGAGATGAATAAAATCTCTTGTAGGGCGATATACCCAGTGGTGGGCTACGTTGCTAGTGTTATTCTTTATTCTTTATTTTCCAACACAAGTAATTTACAGGTATGTATACCCAAAACATTACATGGCAGTTACTTAACTAAAATTACATCATTTTTTATAACTAAGAAAGAACAAAATAATATTTTTAAATTTATATAAACTTAAACAAAATATATCGGTTTCATTGCTGTGAGCGAGCATGTCATTGAGCAGCTTTATTCCTCGTATAAGGGGAGCATTCCTACCACTCTTCGTTCGCCCTCCCGACTGGACGGTGAACAAATCGCGAAGGCGTCGCATCCGAAGGACCATAAAGATGTACAGTTCGTACACCTGGGGATGCTGCTGCTGATAATAAAACTAAGCTGCTAAGATTATATGCTTTAATGATGCTATGCTGTTATGCTAAGAGTTACACACGTACGCGGCTCGCGACGTTTTAACGTGAACTAACGCTATATGAAAATGAAAATGCTGTGACATACAAAAAATGATGAATTTGCACTCTGTACGGTTGCACCGTACACCGTTTCTTACACTATGACGATACAATAACAATGTATGAAACGTCATGACATTAAAATTTAATAACACACAGAGAAATATAACTTACACGTTTGTTAATGCACAACTTTATTTAATTCTCGTGGTCTTTCCACCTTGATTTCAGGAACAGATAAGCTAGTAGTACTCATAACTTCTTTTTAATTTTTCATATTTTCCTGTCTCCGGTGGGCTAATTAAAATGTCGTGACTTGCTCGATGACTTCTGGCGTTAATTTTGAAATTACAATTTGATATTTCGCCTCATCCGACATTTTCTGTGGTGATAAAACTGCTTCCGTTTGTATAAACCATATCTCCGGCGATTTCTTCCAAAATTCTGGGATGCGGGCCGTAATGGAGATTGACGATAAGCTTGCAAATTCTTCTTAAACGGGTTCCATGGTGATATTTAATTTTTATATGTAGTATTTTTTTATGTTTGTTGGGGGTTGGGGTAAATTATTAGATATGAGATTACGATATATTAAGATATTTATTAATACACTGATGGGATGAGATGAGATGATCTAGGATGAAGCTCCGCCCGGTGCAGAATCCGACTGCGAACTAACTGTGTTAAAATGATAATTAATACATTATAATAAAAGGTGCAACTTCGACGGATTGTATTCCGGGAAGTCGCATTGTCTGTACGATGAGGTACTTAATCGTACAGTGTTATAAAATTTTATTTTTTTCCGCTGCCACCGCCCTGTAGTTTCGTGAGTTGTCCGTATATATATATTATACTAGCTTTTACCCGCGGCTTCGCTCGCGTTAAGAAGTATTAATATTAATTAGGTGTATTTTTTGCGGCTTTGGTACTTTTGTTTGCGTATGTAAAAACTTAGGGCCTACAAAACTTCTTTGTACACAATATTCTTAACTAATCTGTCATTAGGCGCTAAAACTATCAAACTTTTGGACGAACTTACTCGTGAGCAAGCAACATAAAATTGTCCATGGGAGAAGCTGTTGTTCAATGTTCTCCCAAGTCAATACCCGCGAACTTGAGAGTTTGCCCCTGAGATTTGTTAATTGTCATGGCAAAACAGACTTTTAGGGGAAATAGTAATCGTTTAAATTCGAACGGGATATCATTAGGTATTAATGGGATTCGTGGTATAAATACAGTCTTCCCTTTCGCACAACCAGTTAATATAGTGACTTCCACTATATTGCGATGTAACGCTTTCACTTGCAGTGTCGTACCGTTACAAAGTTTCGGTGGGTTTAAATTTCGCAACAATATAATTGGAGTGCCCACACGCAGAATTAGCTTATGATAAGGCAAACCTGGCGGTTTCAATGAATTTAAAAATTCAACAGGGTAATTAGTAGCGTCATCTGTATTAAACACAGTATCAATCGAAGTGTGACCTTTTCTTCGCTCTAAGAATCTGCTTCCGTTGGGGATTCCTTCATAAAAATCTGCTGTTGTGTTTTTGACGTACTTTCCTCCAGTAAATAATCCTTAAACTGCATTTTCTATCTTTGCCATGTACGGGGTTGTACCGTACAGAGTATTTTGAGATTGTTCGTAAATA
This sequence comes from Colias eurytheme, assembly GCF_061535395.1. Classification (NCBI taxonomy): domain Eukaryota; kingdom Metazoa; phylum Arthropoda; class Insecta; order Lepidoptera; family Pieridae; genus Colias; species Colias eurytheme. The sequence goes on from NC_142990.1 coordinate 12,427,142, forward strand.
AAAGAATTAAGTACAATAATTTGTTTATTGCCTTAATTGTATATGTTTTGGTTAATGGTAATGAGTACGCGCGATTGGTATGGTGGTCGAATGCGAACTGAATATAACACTGAAATGTCGCGTGTCGGCGTAAAATCACAGTAAAATGCTGACAGCGCGCAACGTGATGTACGAATACCGTACAGTCCATATAAGCATCCTGTATGTACTCAGGTGTTAGTGCAATCCATACCTACGTGTCTTTTTTCATGTCTTCTTTGAAGTGTAGCTTTTACTTTTTGAAAATATTGGGACTTGGGTTATGGTATGGTTATCGGCGGACCATAATTGAGGTTATATTGCATTTGTTTTCGGATCTTCACTTTGGTGCACAGTAAATTCAAACTTTAACTTCTCCATTGCTTATAATAGCTATGATGATGTTGTTTTGTAAAAAGTTGTTTATTGAAATAAACACCAAAGTTGTTGCTCTGTAAAAATAGTTTAATTTTTATTTTCAGGAAACACCATTAATTACTAAATACAGGTAACACTTAATTACCTGTAAAAGAGAAACAACATGAAAAGCTATTGTTTCAAATGATATTTCCTTAATCAGAAATATCTCTTTATAAAATAAAACCCATTGCAATGTACCCATTGCAATGTAGTTATTTAAAATGCAATGAATTAGGAAAGATCCTATAGGGAATTTAATTTATCGTCCCTGGATTCGCTGCCGAGCTCCTTAAATAAATAAATAAATAAATAAATCGTTTATTTGCAAGTAAACATGGTATACACAGGTGTCAAGAATAAGATACATTATTTCAGCATGTTTAGCCGTTATTCAACGGCATGCAAATACATTTTACATTTATAGATATACATTTTATATTATGTCCTCTTAATTTTATTTTATTAAAATCAATTCATTTGTTATTCATTCACATTATTATAATTAATATTTCACAATTCATTCATATTCATTACAAAAATTACATACATTATTACCAAATCAATATTAAGACGCAAGTAGACAATGTTAATTACGAGTTTAGATATTCTTTAACACTATAAAAACATTTCTGTTGAAGCCATTTATGAAGTTCTTTAAAAAATAATTTAGTATCTAAGTTTTTTAATTTAGTTGGCACTTTATTATATATTTTTACACTCATACAAAGACAGTTTTTATTATATTTTTTTAATCTAGGATTATCTTTTAAAATTAGTTTACTTGGATCTCTGCGACTACGGCTATTTAAATCACTTGCCTTTTTATAAAGATACATATGCTTAGTCACAAACACGCACATATCATAAATGTAAAGAGATGGCAATGGCAGCAGACAAAGTTTTTTAAATATCGGCTTACAGGACTGATCCGATCTCATACCACATAAGGCCCGTATACATCTCTTTTGAGCCAGAAATGCTCTTGTTATATCGGTACTATTGCCCCAGATAACAAGGCCATAACGCAAAACAGATTCCACGTAAGCGTAATAAGAAGTAAGTGCGGTTTTTAAGTTTGTAACCCTTCTTACTTGCCTTAATGCATAAACAAATTTATTTAATCTAATACACACATTTTCTATATGTAGTTTCCAGTCTATATTTGTATCTATTGTCACACCTAGAAACTTTATTTCATTTTTTGCTTGTATTTTAGGAATGTCAAAGTTAAATTTATTAAATTGTAAAAATTTTGTTTTGTCCAAATTTATTTTCAAATCATTAATGTCAAGCCATTTTATTATGTTGTCAATACTATAATTAATGTCATTTATGTGGTCATGTATATTATTTTTGTCAGAAGTTACAATTAAAGAAATGTCGTCAGCAAATAAGATGCACTTGTGATTTGTTATATTAACTATGTCATTCACATATAATACAAAAAGAATTGGACCAAGTACACTGCCTTGCGGTACGCCATATTTTATTATTTCGTAGTCAGAAAAATAATGCGTTATTTCATCGTTTTTATTTACTTCAGAAATTGTTACACACTGCTGCCTATTTTGAAGGTAAGATCTTATCCAGTGAAGCGTTTGCCCTCTTATACCGTACGATTCTAGTTTTTTTAATAGTTTATAGTGTGACACGAAGTCGAACGCTTTGGAAAGGTCAAAGAAAAGAGCTGTAGTTAATTTATTTTGATTAATGCTGCCTAAAACTTTATCCATCAGGGAATATATAGCCAATGTGGTTGATTTATTTTTCTGAAACGCATACTGATCTTTAGCAATAATATTAAATTTATCACAAAAATTAACTAGTCTTTTATGCATACACTTTTCAAAGATTTTTGATAGAATGGGTACCAAAGTAATAGGTCGATAGTTATTTACGTCATGTTTGTTGCCTTTTTTAAATAACGGCTTTACTATAGATTTCTTTAACGCTTCTGGAAAAATCCCCAATGAAAAGGAGACGTTTATAAGATAGGTAAGAACATCTAGAATTTCATCGATACATGACTTTATCACTTTAGTAGTCAATCCATCATAACCTACAGAGCTAGTCGTCTTCAAAGAGTTTACTATCATCTTTACTTCATTAGTCGTCATGGGATTAAGAAACATAGTGTTTGTATTTAAACTAATATTACTTTCATGTACCATAACATTGCGATTTGTCAGGGTCGTAATTGAATCTATATAATGTGTATTAAATGTATTAGCAATATGTGTAGGGTCTGTAATTGTAGTATTGTTGTATGTAATTGTATCTATGAAATCTATGTTATTTTGATCCGCAACTTCATTTTTTATTACTTTCCAAACTGCTTTAGTAGTATTAGAACTGTTATGTATAAATTTTATATTAACTAATTTTTTTGATTTATAAATACATTTTTTCAATACATTCGAGTATTTCAGGTATCTTATTTTATTTGCTGCATTTTTTACTTTATAATAATTGCATCGTAGTAAACGCTTTGTTTTGCAACTTTTTCTTAGACCCTTACTGATCCAATTTTTAGGTATTGTGCAGCTACTTTTCAATTTAATTTTAGTATATGGAAAGCACAGGTTATAAAAAAGGCAGAAGTGTTCGTGAAATGAATTAAATGATGCGTTAAAATCTAACTCTTCACAAACATTTGCCCAGGAGAGATTACTCAGACATTCCCTAAATTTTTTTATATTAGTTTGATTATAATCTCTTTTAAAAATGTAATGAGGTGTAGGGAGATGTTTTATGATGTTTGTTGGAAAACTTATCAATTGTGCTGTCTCGTGATCTGACAAATAAAGAGGCAAAACGGATGCAGAGGCATTAGGTATATTGCTTAATATGTGATCTATACAGGCAGTATTTCTAGTTGGAACATTAATATGGATGTTTAAATTAAAGTTTCGCATCAAATGCTTAAAGTCATCAGTAACTTTCCCTTTCCTTAAGGTGTTAATATTTAAGTCTCCTGTAAGAACAAATTTTGTTTTTGAGTTATATTTTAAATTTAAGTCATGTAACAGTCGGTCAAGTCTATTTAAAAACGAATACGGATCTGATAAAGGTGTTCGATATATACAAATAATAATTAATTTTATGCTTGGAATCTCTACCCCACATACTTCAAATACATTCTGTGAAGCATATTGATTAAGAAATGATAGATCTTTAAAATGTAAGTTATTTCTTAGTAAGATACAAGATCCACCGCGCTTCTTTTCACGGCAGAAGCATGTTGCCATAATATAATTATTTATTTTGAAAAAACATTCACACCCTTTTTTTAAAAATGTCTCAGTAAGGCAAATAACATCTGGATAGCAATCAACAAGTTTTAATTCATTTATCGTTAATTCTAAAATTTCCTTTTTTGATAAAATGCTAGCAATATTTTGATGTAAAATTTTAAAATTTGTAGGAGTGTCTTTATACGCGAAAAAACTTATTTCTAACATTTGTTATTTCTTTATCTATAATATTGTTGGAATAAGAAACTATGTCTTTGGCAGATAGTTTTGTCTTGATTTCGGCAACGAGGTTGCCAGTCTCCCGGTGAAGCTCCTTCAGCTGGCTGAAGGGTTCCGCGGTCTCGTACCCTAGCCAGCTGCGTACAGCTTGCGTCTCTTTTAGGGTTTCCGTGATGCCTGCTCTGGTGAGACTCACTTCCGAGAGGAGGGCCTCCTTGATTTGCTTCACTTCTGCAGAGTGGGCCCTCTCCACTCGCACCAGCTCTTGTGCGTGGCGTGAGCGTTCTTTTTCAAGGTTGAATTTATGTCTCGAGCGTGGGTCCGCCAGAGACAAGACAGTTTCGTACAGCCCCTGCAAGCTGTTGAGGGCTACGGTCTTATTTTCCCTCTTCATATTACCGGCCGTCTCAAGTGATTCTTTGCCTCTGAGAAGCATGTCGTTTGCAACCTTTGTTGCCACGTCCATTTCCCCTCCTGTGCCCCTTTTGGGATACTTATAGAGGAGACTCACTCGCCTCTCGATGGATGTCTCGGATCCCACCGACGAGGTCTCCATCTCATCCTGGGTGCCGCCACCTGCAGCCTGTGAATCTGGCGTTTTGAGGTCGTCCATCTGTAATGCGGATGACTGTGGCGACGATTCCGGTTCCGGTAAAGGTGGTAGGGGCTTAGGAGCTGTTGTCTTAGATGTGGTTGGTGGCAGAGCCGTGGCTGCTCTCACCAGAGTCTTTTCGCGCAAAGTGCGCGTTGGCCTGCTAGGCGCCTCCGCGGCATGGTTGCGGGAAGTTTTAGCGGGTTCGCTTTTGCTTGACATTTTTATTAAAATATGTAAAAGTGAGTTTTAAAATATCTTAAAGTTAACTTAAAATTAATTAACTCTTTCAGTCACACTTTTAAATAGAGAATATTTTACAAACTTTCATGTTACTTTAAGGATCATTTACAACTAAAATTTCACAGAAAGTAAGAAAAAAAAATCTAGTTATGAAGGCTTTCAAGGAATGAGGTGGTTAGTGACACTAACCACCATGACTATTGATACAAACAAAACTATGATGAATTATATTTATTAATTATTAATATTATCAGTTATTATAAAGATTTTCATAAAATCCATGTAAAAATCACTTTTTATGAAAATCAGAAAAACATGTTTTTCCTTTACGTAAGCAAAGTGGCACTTTACATGTACTGCACTGCCATAAAGTACGCACTGGAGATATTTTAGTGCTGCATTTGCAGCATCTTCTCGAAGTACTTCTCTCTGGTTGATGGCGACTGCATTCTAGGCGAATTTCCTGAGGGACTGTAGGCTTATGACGTTTTATAAATGCAGGTCCTGGAGAAAAGGCCGTGGAACTACGGTTACTGTTTACTGATTCAGACCTTTGTTTGACATATGCTGGCGCCAGTAGACCCTGGTATACGCTTCGCCTGAATTCTTTCAGAGTCAATTTGTCAAGGTCCGGGCGTGCGGACTGAAGTTCTTTATAAATCAAAAAGGCGTTGACGACGCAACAATCAAGGAAATGAAAAAAAATCCTGTGCCACCACTTATGGGATTTTCTGTCAATAGCATAACTGCCTTTGAGTTGATCGAATTTGTCGAGAAAATTCATATTTGCGTTATAGTCTTTTACGGCTTCTGGACAGGACACTTCAACACTGGTACCATCGCGCTCCCTGCGGTTAACTTTACCGACATTCTTAGGGTCATGATAGTTTGACAAAATAAATACTGATCTCTTGTCTTTCCATTTCAACAAACATACGTTTGTGTCACTTATCCGGTAATCGTGTTCGCCTCTTTGCAAACGATTATCTTCTTTCAGCGTTAACCAAATAGCAAAACCGGTGTAACACTCTCCATGCATAGAATTTGATCGGTGAGTCCCACACTTTCAGAAAACTCACCTGGTATGTCCATCTTAAAACTCTTCTTCCATTTTGGAGCTTTGTTTGAATTTACAGTGTTGGACTCTGTAGAATCTAGATTCCGGCCTACTATTCGACGATTCCGGGGACCTGGTGATCTGTGATACCGGTAAAAACCCATTTCAGACACCAGCTCCTCCAACTCCAGCTTATTGTTTGATAATTTTGTATGCATGTAGATTAATTTATGTGATTGGGAATTGTGAGGAGAAATAAATAAATGATTTGATTTGATTTGATTGATTTGATACTAAGATAGACAAAGGGAGGTCATCATCGGGATCAAAATTATCATCATCGGAAACTTGAACTTCTCCAATCAAATCGCCTAATACCAACGGATTTGGCTGATCTTCTGTACCTGCCTCGTCGTCCTCATCGCTACAAATACTCTCGCTACCTGAAGGAAGGTCTTCCAACAAGTATTCTGCTATTTCTTTATCTTGCAGCCGGCGCGACATACTGTAATAAATACGAAAAAGACTCTTAAAGTTACATACAAACGTTTCATGTAACTTATGAACATAAACATTAAACACGCAGCAGTCACGGTGGTTAGTTTACTAACCACCATACTTTCGTTTTGAATACACATCGAGAACACAAAAGTATTAGTAATTTTATGTGAACACGTATAAAATACATATATGACAATACGCTGAGTAAAAAACATTAAAGAAAAATACTTACTTACCCCTTTTTCCGAATTTTGTTATCACACACGCAAATAAAAGCACGTTAGCCCAGTCTTCAATTCAACGAAAATGAACTGTCATTGATTCAAATATGTGGGCAGTTAGCCGTAACTTGTCAACGTCAAAGTCACCTTGCATAGTAATTCAACCGTTTGTCGCTAGATGGCGTGAGTGTTAAGTAAAAAAATTGCAAAGAGGTGGTTAGTGACACTAACCACCAAGACTGAAAGAGAGGTACTTATATAGTAGATGACGGGGACGCTGGTGTTGTGCGCCGGTGGCTGATGGTGACGAGTACAAATAAGTATTTTAAATAATGTACTGAAATTCTTTCTTTAGGTGATTTTTTATAATTTATCTCTGCCCTTTTTATTCTGTCGAATATGTCCTCTTGTTTACGAAGAAGTCCCTCATCATTTCTTGCCATTTCCGTTTTGAAATATTCTAAGTTCTAAGTATCGCGTTGTACGGGGTTGTAGGGCCCGTACAGAGTAAATAAAAGAATTTCATAATATAAAAGAATTATATTATGAAATTCTTTTATTTAAGAGTAAATAAAAGAATTTCAATAAAAGAATTCAATATTTCGCTGAATATCTTGATGCTGGTTGTTATAATTGAGAGACGAGACAGGGGTATTATTTGTAGAGCCACTCGGTAAGGAGATGTTTATGACATTGTTGATCTGAGATATCTTGGGCGATGCCGGCATGTAAGACTATATATTCAGATTATTCTCCCTTCGACTGTGAGAGACAACGAAGAAATCGGATGATTTTATAACGCATCCTTCTTCAATACTAAAGATTTCAGAGTAGTAGAGGCGTAATTTGATCATTGCATATAACTATTATGAAACATGGTTCACAACAAAAGAAAAAATATTTATTTAAGCTGCTTAGCTCCAACCATCTGTTCTTGCAAGCCGAAATTGTCGTTTTACATTTACTTTCCTTTGGCGTCGTTTCGCAAAAACTATAGTCGTCTTTAATAATATGTATAGACTTTCACTTATGAATAGTTGTCTTGATATTGTAATTGTTTAGGCTTGATTAAATCTTGTTTTCTTCGGGAAGACTCTAATGACATAAATTTTGTTTCAAGAAAATCTAGAAATTGTTGCTAAATCTCTAGGGTTCTTTAGCGACTCAATATAATCATGAGTGGGTGTCTGCATCCAATTTCTGCGATAGTATATATATATATCTGCACTATAAGAGGATCCCAAGACGTTATGTTAACCCCCATGGCTTTAATGGCATTGAGACACTCGTTGGTAGTGTCATGTATTTTCTTTATTTGCCCAGCTGACTGTTGTGTTGCCCACTAGGCATCGATAAAATAATTTGAATATGAGAGTTAAATATAATTCGCATATTATTATAACGATGGTTTAGAATATCCCAACAAAGATAGTTATCGGAACTTATGGTTAAGTGTTGTACTAATTACGACGCTTCTCCTCTCAATTTATTTTTTAAGTGTTGCATTTTCTGAGCATTCGGTAATGAATTATTGCTATGTATGGTTTCATTGAACAAATCCTTAAAAGATATCCATTGCTGGAAATTTCCGCTGAACGTTAGTATGTCCAAATGCGGCGTTGATTTCTCTCTAAATGAGACCGAGTTCATTTTATTATTTACTGCCTTCAATCATTTTAACTCGCGATAGCTCAGTATCCAGTTTCATCACCTCCTCAAGTACGCTTGGTATCTCAAGTATCTGCACCTGTCTACTGTATAAATCCCAAAAATGCCACAATAAGAGTTTTGAAATAAAACACTAGAGGGCGTATCAATCGTATATTATCAACAACAATAATGTTATAATACGGTTTTAATAAAACATTTCGATAGCGCCATCTAAACAACTTGTGACGCCATCTATTGCATTGTGACTTAACAACTTAACTTAACTTAGGATTTAACATCTACAATGCAATGTATTGCCACAGGTGCACAGGTCTACGGAACCACACACGCGAACGTACAAGGGTCCCGCTTTACGGTTGCTCGAAGGACCAGAATGTACGGGCCTATCCCGTACTTGTATATAATTAATAAATATAATTAGAAATAAAAGAATCATTAAACTATTGAAACTTGTATTAAACGGAAACTTGTAATAAAATGGATGAGTCACGCGAGGTACTCTTAATGACCGTCGACGATGAACTGATTTGAATATAATATAAAGTTTAAAATATTGGAAACTTTTTGAGTTACGCAATAAGCAAAGCACCTTATTGCACTTTGGACGTGCTTGCTCGTACAAAGTACATTTTCAAATTTTCATTTTATTCAATTTTTTTCAACATCAATACAGTAAGCTGTTCACATAAAAGTTTTAACGTTTACTGCCTGTCTGTACGGTTCGTACACCTGGGGATGCTGCCGGTAATAATTAAAACTAAGCTACTAAGATTAGGCTTTAATATTGCTATGCTTTGCTATAATGCTATTAGCACACGTACGCGACACAGGACGTTTTTACGTGGACGTATATGGAAAATGAATATGCATTTACTTGCTCTTTGTTTCTGTTTTTTGTTCTTCCCCTTGGTTTTTTTGGAAATTTAGTTGATAATTTTTCGACACTCTACGTTGGGGGTTGGGATAAATTATATTCAAGATTGAGATATATAGAGATATTTATTTCTTCACTATGAACTGATGGGATGAGATGAGATTGGGATTTATGATGGAGTTCCGCCCGGTGCGGATTCCTATTGCGAACTACTATGTTAAAATAATTAATTCATTATAATAAAAGATGCAACATCGACGGATTGTATTTCGGGAATTTGCATTGTCTGTACGATTAGGTACTTAATCGTACACTCTAGCAATATATTTATTTTTATTTATTTATTTGTATAAGAACATAACAGTCATACATGATTTAATATAATAAAGTTCTAAAATTCACTACGACCACACAACATGTTCTATTATTAAAAAAAGAAAAACAGCATATAAAAAAGAAAACAAGCCTCACGCAAATGAACTAACTAATCTTAATCTTAAAATAATAAATAAAGCCTACATTTCATTACAAACTTAGAAAAGTAAATAATTTAAATTATACATAAGTTACACATTAGCTACATAAAATGATATTTCTTAATTTATTTCTATAACTAGGTATTACAAGAACATTGAAAAATATCCATGTCTAATAATTTATCATTATAAAATTTGGCTGCTCTTTTTAAAAAGGCATTCAAATGTGTATTTGCAACGTGAGGAAATTCTGCGAATTCTGAATTTTATTTTTTCCAATAACAAGCTTGAATCAGTCATGCAATGCATGATCTTATAAAGAAACATCAAACAACATAATTTTTAACTCGTAGGTCTGAAGGTTATTCCTACAAAAATGCAAAGTTACGAAGTTTAAGTCTTTAAAATATTAGTTTGTATCATGATTATTTTAGTAATGGCGATGTTATTTTATAAATTAAATAGCATCGCTATTACGCAGGCCATCCATAGCATTCTCGAGGAGCGTGCAGGTCCGATGGCGGGTGCGTTGCGCGCGTTCCACAGCAGCGGGGCTGTGGCGGGCGCCGCGCTGCTGCCGCGCCGCGCGCCGCACTGCGCCGCGGAGGCGCGCCTCATACACGCGCTCGCGCAGTGCCCTGCACAGCCCGCCCGTGCACTCGCCATGGTAAGTGACGCTCCATAGTGTTAGTGACACTCCACAGCGTGAGTGATGCTGCACAGCCTGCCCGCGCGCTCGCCATGGTAAGTGACGCTCCACAGACTGAGTGGCGCTCCACAGCGTTAGTAACACTCCATAGCATGAGTGACATACACGCGCTCGCGCAGCAACCTGCACAGGACGCCCGCGCGCTCGCCATGGTAAGTGACGCTCCACAGCCTGAGTGAGCGAGTAGCTGAGTGACGCTGCATACTCAAACTCAAACTCCACCATTATCAAAACTTTTATAACTACCATTACCACCATCACTTTCATCATAAGCATCATCATCACAATCATTAAATAATATTATAACCTATGTTATTATGATAATAATTACTACAGACTGTCATCGTTGTTATTACCAAATTTCATCGTCCAGTCAAACGTTTTCAATGAAATTGTAATAATTTCTCCCCCAAATTGTTGTCCTTATGATATGCAATAGTAAATTTTATAATAAAAAAGCTAATTGCAATAAGATTGCGTATGTATTGTTGCGTATATATTGTTATTAATTGGTATTATAAATTCGATAACATCACTCATTATAATGAGAAACTAATATTAATTATAATTTAGGTGCCCCGAAACACACGTCTGCTCTACTTACACTCGTATCAATCTCTCATTTGGAACAAAGTTGTATCCGAGAGGTTAAAGCGCTTCTCGTATAAGCCGGCGGTCGGGGATTTGGTGCCGCTCGAAGAAATTGAAGAAGGTAAGAAAGATATTCATATTTAAGACAAAGTTATTTAACTATATTCGAACTTGAAAGACAGAAAAAGATATGAGTTATAATGAATGAATGAATGAAAAATTCTTTATTGCACACAAAAATATTGCTTATCGCTATAAGCGATATCTGCCAGACAACCCGCAAAACCATAAGGATTACAAAATATTTTATGGTGATGGTGAATTACATTTAGGTACATTTTGCTTTAAAAATTGAATAAAATTTATAAATAATTATGTCGATGAGTTATAATATAATATCATCAAAAATTATTACTTGATGGACCAAACATCTTGCAATGGATATTGGCTTATAACAACGCATATAATGGCCATTTTACAAGCCAATTATGGTTTGAACAACGCTATAATTTTTATGGACATTTACGATAAAGTATCAAAACCATTGGACCGCCTCCTTGGTACAGTGGTTGACGCGTGAGCGTAGCGGGGTCCTGGGTTTGATTCCCGGTGGAGACGAAGAAAAAAAATATCTCGGTCTGGTAGGACACAGAAGGCTGATAACCTACTTGTCCCTGAAGAAAATCGATCAGTGAAACAGATGTATAAGGGCCGGCGCCCACTGCCGGCACGGCACGGCATGGCACGGCAGAGCATCCCGCGGCGTGCAATGGCATCCCGCGGCGTGCAGTGGCATCCCGCGGCATTCAGTGACATGCAGTAGCATCCTGCTAAAAGCCCAGCCACTCTGGCATCCATCAGTTTTGCTCCGCGCTAATGCTGCATAAGTTTCAACCTTATTTCAACTAGCTAGTAATCATAATTCCTCGACCCCAAAGTGACGCATACGCATCGCGGGATGCAATGGCGCGCCGCGACATTCCTTGGAATGAAACAGCAAGACACGTCATGCCACCGCATCCCGCGGCGTGCCGCGTCATGCTGCAGCATTCTGCAACACGTCGCGGCATCGTGGCATCGAAATAAAGTAACTTGAATTCTAAACTGATTGAAATAAGATTCAAAATAACTTCATTAGTAATAAAACCTCTGCCCTGCCATGCCATGCCGTGCCGGCAGTGGGCGCCGGCCCTTATGCATCTGTCCCTTACCCCACTTGGGGACATGGGACTTCACAAACAAAAATCAAAACCAATACTTAATATACGTATTTATCATTCCAGATACAGTAGAGGAAGATGACTCTAGCACATTAGACGACATAGAGCAAGAGGAACTAGAGAAAACAGAGAAGAAAGAGGAAAGAAATGTTCCCAAAAAGATCCCTCGAGTCAAAATATTAACTCAAGAAGATATAGATAGTGGGAAATATACCATTTTCGATATTGTTCTACCTTTGCCCGGACATAGTGTGGAATATCCCCCTAATGTAAAGGAGTATTATGAAGAATTACTCACTAAAGATGGTCTGACGTTGAAAATGAAACATAAGATTAAGTAAGTGCTTTTGTTACCTAGAAGTTAAGGATATTTGTAAGCTTATACTAAGGTGATTACAATTTTTAGTGTGTTGCCAATGCAGGGAGATAAGTTTCTTATTTGTTTTTTTTAATAACATTTGAAAGTGAAGTCCGTTTTCCCCTGAGTGGCGTATAGGGCAGATGCATTATACATCTATTACATTGATCGATTTTCTCTATTGGCAAGTAGGTGGGTCAGCCTTCTGTATCCTACCTAACCTAGATATTTTTTCTTCGTCCCCATCAGGAATCGAACCTAGGACAAAGTACGAATTAGGCGTATAAAAAACCATAAAAAACTACACAATCAATTCTACATAAATACGTTGTTGGTAACTAGGCTACGAGCCTAGTTACTAGGTTGATCCAAAAGTAATGATAATTGGGTATTTCCTGTGCACATAAAAATATAAAATAATTATTTTTTGCTTGCTCATGTACTCACTAAGTTATCACAAAAAAATCATATCAACAGGCCACGTTTCCAAGTATTTACATTAATTTGAATGTGAACCGTGGGTGCCAGAATGTTTCCCGACGAAAAGAAGAAACAACGATTCGACATTTAGAGGGTGAATTTCCAAATTTTTTATGAGATCAGGATAATTTTTTGTCACGATTTGTGATCATGGACGTTACCCGGGTTCACCATGTTTATGCTGAAACCAAGAAACAATTAATCTCCTGGATGCGAGCTTCCAAAGTGACGATGAAGAAATTCAAAGTGAAAATTAGTGGGGTAGATTAAAGCGGTAGTTTTTTGGGACGCTGAAGGAATAATTATGGTGGGATATTTTAAGAAGGTAGCCACTGTATTGGGCTCTTACTACACATACCAAATTAAAAGATTGCAGTAGGTTAGTAAGGAAAAGAGACATGGCAAAATGCGGGCTTGAATGCTGTTTCACCCAGACAACGCACCAGATCACAAAGCGTCAGTTGCAATGGCTGCCATTCAAAAATCGGCATTCCAAATGCTTGAACACCCACCCTGTTTGTTAGATCTAGCTCCTAGTTATTTCTATCTCTCTCCTCGGCACAAGAAACACCTTCGAGGCAAAAAATTTTAAGACGACAGCGAAGTGATGGCCGCAGTAGAGGGGTTTTTGTGGATGAAGTCAAAGTTTTTTTTTTTTAAGTTTAAGAAAAAAATATCGATGTATATTATCTAGTTAGAAGACTATCTAGAGGAATACATAATAATTTTAACTGTAATGACCTTGTTTAATATTGATTATCATTACTTTTGGATCAACCCATGTACCAACAACAGATTGATTAATAGATTATAATATAAATTTTATTTCTTTTTAAGCAATTACATAGCTTCTATCGCGGGCCTTGAGCGCGGGGACCGAATCGAGAAATTCCGTAACGAAAAAAACCTCACGCTCCCCACGGGGACGGGCGCGGAGGTGTGGCTTGAAGGCATAGCATGCAATAGCTTTACCGCGGCAGTCCCCGAGTGACACACGTCTTTTTTTATCACAATTTTTTTTAATTATACCTAATATATTATTATAACAGGGAATATTCACTATGTGGTGGCTACAGACACGCGCTAGTTCGTGCTCGGTCCGTGAGCTGGCGGTCGGTGAGATATGACGATCCGTTCGCAGATCTTTTTCTGTCGGATGCTGATGAAATTGCGGGGAAAAAGGACACTGGGGAGGTGAAAGGTTAGTGTTTTGGTTGTTTTTTATATATAAAACTAGCTTTCCGCCCGCGGCTTCGCCCGCTTTGTCTGAAGCATAATAAATTATATACCTAAATTAAATTAATTATATACCTAAAATAAATTATATACCTTCCTATTGAATCTCTCTATCTATTAAAAAAACCGCATCAAATTCCGTTGCGTAGTTTTAAAGGTTTAAGCATACATAGGGACATAGGAACAGAGAAAGCGACTTTGTTTTATACTATGAGTGATTCGGTTTAATATACGAGACGAGAGTTAACAACGAATCAATTATTTGGATATTGTGCTTTTTAATTATAAACGACATTTTTATTGTGAACGTTGCTCGAACGCAGAGAAGTTTCTATGATATTTTTTTAATATACTCGACTCTTTAATGCAAGATATAAAATCGTTGGCTCACTAGTATAGATAACAAATTTATTTCAAATAACATTTAAAACACAATGCCACCATTTATTTCAGTAACAATCATGAATTCCTTGTTTCCATACATTGTTGTAGCACAAACTGATAAAAACATAGTGCATTCAACTTAATACCGAATGTTATACATCAAAATTATATTCGTTTTAAATATTTAACTAAAACTATATTAATTTCTTCTCCAGATGGCAAATACAAGGCGCTTCTCATAACAATGATATTACCAACCAGTGTCTACGCTACTATGGCATTACGAGAACTACTCCGAGTCGATACTTCCTCCGACACACAAGCTCAACAGAACAACTATCACAAAAAGCATAATATCAACGAAGTTAATATCAAACAAGAAAATGTCAACGAAGCAAACTTCAAACGGGAAAATGTCAGCGAAGAAAATTCCAAACCAGAAAATGTCAAACAAGAAAATTCCAAACAAGAAAATTCCAAACCAGAAAATGTCAAACAGGAAAATAATGTCAAGAAAGGAAATGAGGATGGTGCGGAAAAGAGGAAAGGTGAAGATGATAGTGAGAATGGTGATTGTAAGAAAGCTAAGATGAATGATGGATAAAATATTAAAGAAATTTTGCTGTTTTATTTTGACTCTTTTTAAATGATAATCAAGATAATCGTTATATAGGTGGTTTAAGAATTTATATTCCTATGACTTCTCTGTGTATAAATATTTCTAATTTAGCTTTATGTGAAATTCCTTTTTTAGTCGGATTTTATTCAAAAGATTTAATTTTAGAAATAGTCTAACTATTTATGAGATGTATGAACTATTTATGAGATATATGAATTTCTCTTAAAATTACTAATCTTTGCTATGAATGAGTTTATAGTTAGGAACTACTTATTTCTGTAGTTTTGGAGTCACTAAAATATAAGTAGGTAAATTTAAGAAATAAGGTGAAATAAAATAACAATATATCTCTTATTATATTTATTAGTTCTCTTAATAGTTTAATCTTTGGTAAATTGTGCTTAAGTCAACATTATACTTAAGTATTACTACAACTAATAATAATAACAACGTTTTTCTCACAAATGCAATCATCGTGTCATTCATTTTCTATAAATATGGACCTAATAAACATATTCATATTAATTCTTAGCGTGAACATTAATAATAATATAATATTAGTCATTTACACATTTAATAATAGAAATCTATGAACCGATTTAATTAGAAAATATCTATTCACTTCAAACGAGGACAGATAGTATAGGGACCCATTTTCTATTTCGTAAATCAGATATAGGTATTACATTATAACATATCAGACAAACAATAATTATAACGAAAAGGTAATTTCATATCATATAATGCATCAAACAAACATAATCAATGCATCAAACAAACATAATCAGCTTAGCCGTTAGGGAACACACAATACAAAGAGTAACAACATACATATACCTAGGCCAAACCATACAACTGGAAGGGGATGGGCAGACAGATGAAATAGACAGAAGAATACAACTAGGTTGGGCGGCTTTCAGTAAACTTGCCGATATCCTTAAAAACCAGAAGATCCCACTATTTCTCAGGCGGCGAATGTTCGATCAATGCGTCACACCTTCAATCACATACGGTGCAGAAACGTGGACATTGACTAAAAAAGTTACTCACAAACTGCAAGTAGCTCAACGTTCAATGGAGCGTGCCATGCTCGGAATCTCCCTTTTAGACCACATACCAAATAGAACTATCAGAAAACGTACAAAGGTTACTGATATTGTTCTCAAAGTATGCCAACTCAAGTGGAGATGGGCAGGCCACATGTGCCGAAGGAGCGACGGACGATGGGCGTTGAAAGTGGCGGAATGGAGACCATGGAGTGGTAGACGTAAGCCAGGCAAACCGAAAGCACGGTGGTCAGACGATATTTCTAAAACAGCGGGTAAATCTTGGATGCGTCTGGCCAAAGACCGAAAAGAATGGAAAAAACATGAGGAGGCCTATACCCGACTATGGGTGAATTAAGGCTTGAAAGAAGAAAGAAGAAACATAATCAACAATTACTAACATGACTATTTTCATTTTTAATTTATCACAACATATGGTACCTAGTTAATTTTAGGTTTCAATTTCAATAAAATTACAACCTACACATTAGAATTGCACTAAATTATTTCTTATAACCCGTCCGAAAGTCCTGTAACTTCGCAAAGGGCCACTGCGCTACACTCTTGGCCCCGCTATGGGACTGCAAATGTGCCCGCAGTTCCCCCGGCGTGGGGAACGACCGGGGACACCATGTGCATTTGTGGGGCTTGTTCTGAAAGACAATAAAAAAAAGATAAATAATATTATCGTAAAATATTTTTTTATTATTAACTAGCTTTCCGCCCGCAGCTTCGCCCGCTTTGTCTAAAACATAATAAATATACTAAGCCTTCCTCTTGAATCACTCTATCTATTAAAAAAAATCGCATCAAAATCCGTTGCGTAGTTATAAAGATTTAAGCATACATAGGGACAGAGAAAGCGACTTTGTTTTATACTATGTAGTGATTAAAAATGGACACATCGTTATAAATATTTGTGATGATGAAAATTGTAAGATAATTTATACCTATGAATACCATTAAACATTTCATTTTTCTTATTTTGCTAAAGTATATACGAAATAGTACCTAATTCATAATTTGATTTGTGTTCATTGTTAATTAAGATTGCTGAAAACTTACAACGTAACAAAACTAAGTAACGATTGATAATCTATTGTATCGGACAATATAATCGAAAAACATTAGTGAGGTAAAGTTAAAAAGGTAACCTTTGTATGTGTCATTCGATGGTAGTAAAGATTGGAACTCGCTGTGAAGCATTTTCCGCACTCCGGACACTTGTGTGGCTTTTCACCTGCAAATAATATAAAATTTTAATTTTAGGTAACTACTTAAATATTATACATATACCTAGTAAAATTATTATTTTTTAATGTGAAAAGGGAAGCGATTATCCCTCGAAGGTACATGTTCTCTGATCTCTCTATAACGCTTGTATTGTAGGTACACGTTAGGGAACAAAAACCATAGATAAACTTAAACATTCCTCACAACTGGATATAGTGAACTAACGATCGAAATTAATATTAACTTGATAACCCAGCGAGCTTCGTATCACCCGTAATTTTTTTCAAACCGTTTAAAACTTCTCTGAATTACGATGGACATTCAAAATCATCTAAATCGGCCCAGCTGTTCTTGAGGTTTAACGAGACTAGCCAATAGCAATTGATTTTTATGTATGTAGATAAATATTAAAAAAAAAAAAATATAATAATAATAAAAGGTTACCGGTGTGAATTCTTCTGTGAGTGTTGAGAGAGCTGGACGTGCTGAAACCTTTGCCGCAAATATTGCACACGTGGGGCTTCTCTCCTGAAATAAATATATAAATTAATCCTATTTGAATTATATTTCCACTCAAATATATCTTCTAACATTTTAATTTAGAAAGTGACTCTGTTTGTTCGTCTGTTATCCTTTACGCCTAAATTGCTAAACCGATTTGGATGAAATTAAGAATTTCAAGTCTTTACTAGACTTGAAAATGAGATAGGAAAGGCTAATTTTTGACATAAAAAATAAATTTTAAATGAGTGAATAGATTTCAATATTTGTGTGGAATACATGCTGCAAATTCGACATTTGCAAGGGAATCATAACCTACAGGGTATATAACCTACATCACATGAACATAGAATTTTGAAATTTGGTACAAAGCAAGTACAGATAAAGGAAATATTGCTAAAAGCATAGTAACAACATAATATAATAAAAAAGGGTTTGTTCGGTCCGGAGCCCTCGGTGCGCGCGTCCAACTCGCACTTCTAAAACTGCATGGCTTGTTTTTAGTAACATACAATGTAGGATGAATTCATGACCTACCAGTAAAACAGCACACACTATTCGCCATATAACATTAGTATTTACCGGTATGAGTACGCATATGCCTCTTGAGCAGCGACGGCCTATCAAACGTCTTGAAGCACACTTCACAAGGCAGCACACTCTTAGGTTTCATGCACACTGCCTTATCCAACTTATTCGTACTTTCGTACAACTTCATCAAGTGATCGTTGAGACCGCATAAGAATTTGAAATCGACGATTTTTAGGTTTGACGTTTTCGTTGATAAATCGAGGGGCTCTGATTGGTTCATGGTTTTAATTAATGGTTTAAGTAATTAATGTGGTTGTTTGTTATTAATGAAAAATGTTTTTAGGAGATCTTTGTTTCAATTGTTCATCCAGAAAAGTTAGTTCTTAATTTTAACGTTTGTAGTTGAGTTCTGTTTTAAATTTGAAGTTGGTTAATAATGATTTGGTTAAAAGTTGTTTAATTAGTTATGTATTAGTTAATACTTATGAACGTATTCCACTCGACATTATTAACATAAATGATCGATTACGTTTTTCTTTTACACGAATTATCTATTCCATTATTAGATAAGAATGATATTTAACAAGATTTCCTTCCAATTTTCCACTGATAACTGCAGTGGGCATTTGAGGATAGTCCCTTAAATAGCTGAAGGGTATTTGTATCGGATTGAGTAAGGTATTGAGGTGACAACAATAAGGTTTACAGCTCGCACTAATCGTCGTGATTTGACTGTTTTTTATGTAACATGGAGCTAGGAAAATCGTTTGGAATGGATATGTTTATCCTTATTTCGAATGTTCACGTTTTCTTATTGTTAAACCGATATTTGACGTACGCGTAGTCTGTGTTCTTTTGCTAAATTTCATTTGCTACACAAACAACCTGTTAAACGTTAATCGTTATTTACTTTTACTAAAAATGTAGAATTTCCCGGTACATCTTAGAATTAAGACTGGTACGTAATAAAGTTCATATACAAGATTATGGAGTTAAATGAATAAGGTTAAAACGAAACATACCTATCTGCTACATGTTTTTAACGTATTTGTACATAATATTTTTTCCACCGATATTCATATACTTACCGTTAGTTTATAATTTCTGGAAGCTAGATTTAAACGAAAAATGCAAATAAAATAATAAATCAAAACACATCCAAAAAATCGTATTCAAATGTGATGTATTGAAGAAAACGTAATCGGTTATAGAGGTGACGAAGCACGGCCTGTTTGAATTGGAGCTTTGTACGGCGACCAAACGAGCCCTGTC
Organism: Colias eurytheme; assembly: GCF_061535395.1. Classification (NCBI taxonomy): domain Eukaryota; kingdom Metazoa; phylum Arthropoda; class Insecta; order Lepidoptera; family Pieridae; genus Colias; species Colias eurytheme. Next base: position 12,446,868 of record NC_142990.1, read on the forward strand.
TGCCCGTACCATTATACTGTAGGGTGACTGTGTAGTGGGATTTTCTTGGACTTTATAATTTTCATACCACCGTGTCATGTATTTCGCTCTCGTCAAGATATTGTATTAATACAGATAGATTCATTTCATCTTCTATCGGAAAGATAGCCATTAAATGTAAAAAAATTCTTTCCGAGTCTAATAATTCGACAGTGTTCATTTAATTAAAGACTTATAATAATTGTTCATTTGTTTATGCTTTTTAATCTTTTTATGTCAAGATGCATTGGAAATAAAAAATGGCCCTAAGCTTTCGTAACATTACATTTGCCTATAACCTGTCCTACGTATGTGTGGAAATATAAGCTATACAACTTACTATTAAGGTGATGAATTAATTTTTCTAACATTTACGGCCCTTTTTAAACCTTCGTAATTTTTATATTATTAAAGTTGTCGTGATGAAAATTCTTGACAAGAAAGTTCAATAGTAACACAATACGTCTACCGTTTTAGAAACATGATTCCATGATATTTTCTCGATAGAAAAAAAATACAAAGTTCTCATTGTTATTTTTTTTAAATCTCTGGCATCTTCAAAATAACAAACGTAAAGTTACGACTTTTTGGATATTAACTATAAAATATACAACCTATACGTCTACCGTTTTAGAATTTTGAAATATGCGATGGTTTTGAAATAAACAAGAAATACTTGAAATTAGCGCGCGACCAGCCAATATAGCGAGAGCCGCCCTGTACCTTCCTACCCCGATCGCTGCACGAGTCATTCCCGCTACGGCCGTCACACGGGGAACTTGTGTCGCTCGCGCCATCGTAAAAAAGGGTGACAACACAATAAGACAAAATGAGACAAATGGGGACAATAAAGAAAATAAGAAGAAGAAACATAAAGGTTGGAGGAAAAAGAATGCTTACAATTGGAACAAATTAATGAAGTAAGTTGGTTTTATTTTAAATTTGATGATAATTGTATTATAGACAATGTTTGATATGTACCCCTGTTTTAAGTACATAACGAATGTGTAAGATTTTTTTCATTTATAGCATAGATAATCTTTTCAGAAATCCGGAATCCAGAAGGAAAATAAACCCACTGATTGTTCACAATGTGAACCCACTCCTTCGTAAGTACCTTTATTCAGTCAAAAATGTATGTTATCAACGCTCTACTGGTTTTATCGCATGATTCCATTTTTAGCAAAAAGCAACAAAGTGCAAAGAAATAAAAAATCATGGTGAACTTAGTGGAAGTATGGTGGCCGTAATATGGAACAGGAGCTCATTGGAGTAGTATTATATTTAAAAAAATACGAAAAAATTTCAAGAATTACATTTGTTAGTAGGTGGTAGATAAGTATGTTGTATAAATAATTTGATGTTGATATTTATTTCATTTATACTTACTACACCTGTGCGGGAAATTGCTTAGTACTAAAACAGGTTTATATTCATATTTACATAGTAATGTGAGTTTTCATTTCGAAAAATTTTGTGTAAGTATATTAAATTGAGTTCCTGGGTGATCTGGAAACACAATTGGGCCCGGAAGATGGCGCTGCAGTCACTCCTCCTAATCACATGAACCGATTTGGATGAATATTTGTGTGCACATTTCATTGTTGTGGGATGATTGGTTGATTCGTTTTCACATTAGCTAATATTATGTATTTTTGTTGTAAACTTAATTTAATGTTTATAATACATTATTATTGGTATAAATAAGCCAGTGTTCGTCTCATATTGCTGTACCTGCCTACCTACCCTACCAGGGCCTAACTTTGTTCTGGCTATTTTATTTTGATTATTTGTAATGAATAATTACAATTATAATAGAGTGCAAAAAATAAATACATGCGTCAATATATTTTGTGTTTTTTTTTAAACAATTTTTTTATTTAAAAAAATATCATTCCGACCGCGGCTTTGCCCGCGTGGAATTAGGTTATATCGTGAATCCTGTTTTTTCCCACAGAAGTGTTCAGTTCGGATAAAAAGTATCCTATGTGTAAATCCAGGCAATTAGCTATATTTTATCAAAATTGGTAATGTAGTCTTGACGTGATTAAGTAACAACTAACAAAAAAATATACAAATTAACATCCAAAGTTTCGCATCAGTTTTACTGTATTAGTGATATCTTCCACTGTTGACTTTGACTGAGAAGAATTAGGGTTTATAACTTCTTTCAGAAATAGTACCTTTCATTTCTGGGCATGATGTAATATCTACGTCAGCATCAAATTCTATCTAAATCAATTCAGTAGTCCGCGTTATTGAGTACCATTTCATTTTTTCAGAGTAACAATATTTTTTGTTATTTTAAAGATTATTTATAACCTGTATTATTTTGTAATAAAGTAAACATTACGAAATGATAATAATTATTAATAATGTCTAAGTAGTTGTTAAAAAGAAGATTATTTGTTTATAAGCAAGAAAATAAAACCAATAAATCAACAATTAAATAAATGTATGACAATATTATAACTGTATGACGACTCCATACATGTTTGTCCCGAGTCGGCCAGCGGCAGCGCGGCGAGTTTGCAAGAATGACTTCGCGCACACCCGCGTTCGCGATAGCGAGCTATTAGACTCCGCCCGCCAAGCAGTGGATTTTTTTTTGTGTATCGTCTTAATTATACTTACTTCTGCCGTGGTTTTGCGGTCTGCATGTGAAACCGGTAAAACGGGAGGCACAGCTTACGAAAAACGTTTGTCCCAACGCAAAGCGAAGACGATTAATCTATTTACTGTGTTAAGAATCAAGATCACTAACAGGCAATAAATAAATTGGGAAGTGCAATATAATAGAATTAATATTAAATTATTAATATTAAGATAAGAATATATCCAAATTTCCCCCAATACATGGTCACCGTCCCACCTGTACAACGTTTTTGTGCGTTCACAATACACCAAATTTCCGATTACCAAACGTTGTGGGTATACCCATTGTGCGATGACAGATTGATGGTTAGCGATATACTTGAAATATGAAACTTATTGCTTATTGCACGCCTCATAAGCGAAGCGTTGAGGTGGGTACTACTGTCACTTCGCGCAAAACATCTGATTTTTCAAACTTAAAATGTCTTTATGTATCATACATTGCACTTGTAAGATAATACATACACACACATATTAAGAAAAAACACTATTTTTAACGTTCATGATATTTTTGATGTTATTTTTGTTATTTAAACTAGTTAAAAAACAGTTTAAAAAAGTTCTGTCTTGGACGTCCGTGTGTCTGTATGTGCGGATCCTTTTTCTTGTTAACACGATAGCGACCGAAATACTTTACTAATCGAGTCTTTTTTTTTCTCTTACGCTTGAGTATGCTCAGGAATAGAACCCTTTCATTTTTCAGGGTCTGATTCGATGTGGTTTAATTGTTATTAGGGTAAACGCAGCTATCAACGACCCATCGAAAATCTGAAGGTATTACCGACCTATAAAAGTAATTCGAAATTTAAACGTTTCCAGAACTATTCTAGCTATAGGTAGGCAAAGTTTTACACGAATGTATTACTTGAGCATCGTATACTTTTACGTTAGTGTGAATAACTGTGCAGAAAAGAGTTAAAATACGTAAGTTGCTGCGGGGTAGCGTGGACGCAGGACGTTTCGTACTGTTCCGTTGTTCCTTCGGGTAAGTACTGTGATTTATCTTTTTAAGGGCCGATTTTTCAATGCCCAGATAAACAGCTAGATAGACTTTATTCTTCAGTTAACAAAATATTCAATTTTTCAACAGACGAATAGGGCGTATCTATCGAATAACTACGTTATTTGAGGAATAAATCTATTTGCCGCTCCAACGGCCAGATAGCGCGCTATTCGACGGTTAGGCGTTTGAGTTGACAACTGACGCGTCAAATTTGGGATATTTTCGTATGTCATAACATAGAGCGTAGAATTATTATCAATTAAACCTCTTTCTATATAATTATTATCAATTAAAATCATATTGAAATTGATGTTTTTGATAGTACTGATGACCATGCCATTGAAAATTTGCCGAACGCTGCCTTTAAGTATGTCGTTTCCATCGTAAAATATATAAATTGAAACACAAATTTAACCAAACTCTTTACTCGAATCAAAACAACAATCAACAATCATAGAAGACAAGAGCAATACAAGACGTGAGTCATAATGACGGTTGTTGACAAATTGCAAGAGTTGACTCTATCCCGCTCTAACCTGACTAATTTAATATGTTTGTTTCGCCACTCCGAGAGCAGAGCTGCCAATATGGAAATATTTGGTCAGATAGTTGTTCATCAAATAAATCACGATTGAAAAATAGGCGAGCGGTTATGAGTTAGATAAATAATTGAATAAATCTATTCGAGGGGTAGTTATTAGACTGTTTATCTCTCGATTGAAAAATCGGCCCTAAGACATTTACAAACAAATGACATCTATACTTTAATTTATATTACTAAAATATGTCAATGCATTTAAGTGTCAACTTTTCATTTCTTACAACATTTTATTAATAAAAAGTAATTTGAAACGATAAAACTTTAAATAAAAATGGGACGGTGTTAGCTTCACCAGTTTAAGTCGTGGCAGGTATCAACGACCCATAAGTCGGCAATGGCAGCAACGTAACTTTTTGTTTTAAATTTCTTTTATGTTATTGTATCACACTAACACAAGTGGTTTTATGGACCAGTTTAAATCTAAGCTATGAGTCTTCATAAAAATCTATTAGCGACTAAACTTTTTTGTCTAGTGTTTATTTTTTAGCGTTGTCAATTTATACAAAGTTATGATATTTTTCGAGGATCGGTATCGAATAGTTACAGTAGTAAATCATTGTTTTTTTGTTTAAACAATATGCATTTGTTCATATTTTGTATGACATTAATCAATTATAATCTATTTTATAGTCTGATGGTCAAATGAATTAAAATAACCATTTTTTTTATGGGTCGGTAATACAATTTAGGTTTATACTTACATACTTTATTACCGACCCATGTGGGTCGGCAATAGCAACTATAGGAAGCTATTACCGATCGAATATAGATTGTTTAGTTTCTCATCTACAAATTCAAATTCAAATTGCTTTATTTGCAGAATGTAGAATAAGGATGTTTGTAGATATAGATAATATTGATCCTTAAACATTCTGCTCGTAGTTGAGCGTGCAAATATATTTTTACTACTTTTATGACATAATAGGTGCCTATTAAAAAATGCTTCTTTATGGTTAAATTAACATAAAACATATAATTATTATATTTTTTTCCAGAAATATGGAGCCACAAAAGCGGCGAAAAGTATACAGTAAAACACAACTCGCCGAAGCAATCAATCAAATAGCATAAGGAAATAAATATCCTAGAGTTTGAAATCCTTAATTTAATATAATATGTACATATATTAATAGTATTATGTTGATTAATTTAAAAGTTTATAATTATTTAGTTCATTACTAAGAAGTACTCATTTGTTTTATTAAAAATAACTATAATAAAAAAATACGAATATATTTGCATTTTTATTTCATTTTATTAAGATTCAATCATCATCATCACTAGCTTCTATACATTCCATTGCTGGAAAAAGGCCTCCTCTCACATACGATCGGGAATAGCTGCATAAAAATCGTTAATAGCTTCACAGCCGTTTTTATGGGTCGGTAATTGCAACAATCGACAAAGTCACAATGTAAATTATTTTTTACAAGATAATCCTTTATTAGAATGTATTTGCTTCAATAAAAACATTTTTTATACATAACACTAGCATATAAAATGAAACTATAAATCTTTAGCAGAACCAGTATACTTAAAAAATATGGTTGATTTTGAAATTGCCTTAGAGGGGTCTCTAATACCTGCGTTTACCTTAAATAAACAAAAATAATAATTAATAAATAATTATTAAAAAAAAATATGAGGCGTGCACTTTTGGATTTTCCAAACTATTTTATTTTGTACTGGCTGCTCGCCCCGGGTTCGCCCGGGTAAACATTTTTAGTGAGGTTTTCAAGTAAATAAATCATACTTCTAGTATCTAGAGATAAATTCAATAAAATAAAAAAAATAAAATACATTAAAATTAGTGTAACAACTCAAGGACGATATTACTTCACAGAACCATATTTGAGAGGTTTTCCTTGATGGAAATTACATAAATTACCTCCCCATATTCTTTCATTTTCTTAGAAAAATGAAAGAAGAAATTAACCCAATGAAAGAAGAATAGTGATTATATTTTGACATTAGGTAACTGAATAAAATTTGAAGTTGTATCGTAGCAGGCGACCTCATTGGACTTTATTTGTTTAAAACCTTTTAGCATAACGTAAGTTTGTGAATTTATGGAACTTGGAAGTGACGACGCAAGTTTATTGTTTGGGTTAACTATAGCTGCATCGTAATATGCTAATGGTATCGATAATTTAGTTTATTACCATTGATTAGTAATAAATTTAGCTGGTAACTGTAATGTTGACTTTCTTGGTGTATAACAATTAATAAATGTTGGAAACTAATGATACCTACAGACTGATGTACTTCTATTGAGGAAATAGACTAGATACCTACTTATTTCACTGGATATCTGAAATCCTAAAAAACTTATTATTTTGATTAATTTTATCTTTAAGCTAAAAGAATCTATGTTATATTTATTTAAGGACCTCATGATTGTATTTAAGGGGTGCGGGTACCTATAGATAGAAGCAAAGGCACTTCAAGCCAAAATTACATTTTTCATGGGAGTTGAAAATTGCAGAGCTCGAAAGCCTTTCGACAATTTTAATTTTTTCTCATTTCAACAATTTTATTACATTGAAAACCTATATACAGATAAAATTATTTAATTTTATTGTTATGGAATAACAACAAATTCAAATTAACCACATCTAAACCCAACAATAACCCAGCAAAATTCGTCTAGCATTTTCAATATGCACATATTTTAAGCGCCGCAACTAGAAATGGAAAAACGGCAAAGGTGCATGAAGATATTTAAATACCGTCTTATTCAAATGTTCGCAAATCCGATTTATTCTCCGCCTTGTTAAGACTTGTTTAACTTAGCATTCCCTTTATTTATTTCTTTGTAGTAAGAAGTTGGACGAAAAAATATAAATTATGCATCGCTTTTAAAAGTTGGGACTTTGAACGTAATTACGGCTTTTTTTGACAATTTTAAGTAAGGTTCTTGGAGTTCCAGCTATATTTTCATTTTGAATTACGACATAAAATTGTCCAAGTACCACAAGTAATAGTTAAATCACAATTATTCAAAACATGAAAGAGAGACATTATTTTACAGCCGTAACTTGCTGAATCTAAAATAATTTTCAGAACTTAATGTTGATTTAGTTTTTCATAACTTATTTTTCGTCGTTGAATGTTAAGGATAGAAAAGAAAATTATTTTTTATACATTAAAATTTAAATGTTACAATGATCGTGTCTCAAAATTCAGAGCACATTCTTTAGAACTCATCAATATTTTAATTTTTAAAATACACATTTTATAGAGACAATAATTTACTGTATGAAAATAATGTAAAATTGTTTCTTCATATCCAGCAAACATTTGAAAAAGCTACACAATTCCCGGACACAAACATAGTTTTTTCAAGCATAAAGAGATAAAAGGAAATCTTTGTGAACATCGTGCGAAATTACGCGTTGTATCGATCGAGCTACTGCATAAATGCATTAGTCTGAAGATAGGCGCCTACGTGGACGAGGTGAAAGGCATAGGCTGTAGCGGAAATAAATAAATAAATAAATAAATATTATAGGACATTATTACACAAATCGACCTAGTCCCACAGTAAGCTCAATTAAGGCTTGTGTTGTGGGTACTAGGCGACGATAAATATAATATTTAATAAATACATATTAGCCTGGGGTAGAAGCCTTTGAAAATAATGAAAAGATAAAAAAAATCGCAGTCGGATGAAACCCATTAGAAAAGGAGGGGAATATGATAAAAATGTAAGGAAAAATAAATTACGGTCAATCCGAGTTCGGGAAGCGGGAGGGGGGAGCTTTTAAGAGAAAAAAATGGTTTCTCTCAATTTCCGACAAAACTGCAAGTCTTATAGAAAAAAGTTCTATGGCAAAGTTGTAGGTAATTAAAAGTTCTACAACTTTTGTATTCACAATTTTTTCACATAACCTAAAAATTTAGGTGAAAAATTCAAAAAACCAAGTTTTTGGTCTTTTATTTCTATCTACTTCAAAATTTATTTTTTTTCTACGAAATTTGGTGGAAACTTACTTTATTATGTCCCAAATACACTGTAATTTATTTGATCGAAAATATTTATTTTTTCGCCTTATTTTGAATTAATACCAAAAAAACAACCTAATTTTCAATCGAAAAGTCACCCGTCAAAATATCAGCTTTTTTCAAAAACTTGGGGTGCCTTTTATTTATTGAAATCTCTACTTTCATATGGTGTAAAAAAAATAAACACCACCATAGTAAATGTTCTCAGGAAATGCATACAAACAGTCTGAAAATTAGCTTTTACTAAATCAGGCACACTTCTCGAACTACCTGAAATGTTTTTATCGACACCATTTTGCTTTTGAATATGCTGTAAAATATTAAACTTAGAACAGATAATTATTTTTCTTTTGAAATATTACCGAAAAGCCGATACAAGAGAAGATATAGAGTTCAAGAATTGTGCCTGATTTAGTAAAAGCTAATTTTCAGACTGTTTGTATGCATTTCCTGAGAGCATTTACTATGGTGGTGTTTATTTTTTTTACACCATATGAAAGTAGAGATTTCAATAAATAAAAGGCACCCCAAGTTTTTGAAAAAAGCTGATATTTTGACGGGTGACTTTTCGATTGAAAATTAGGTTGTTTTTTTGGTATTAATTCAAAATAAGGCGAAAAAATAAATATTTTCAATCAAATAAATTACAGTGTATTTGGGACATAATAAAGTAAGTTTCCACCAAATTTCGTAGAAAAAAAATAAATTTTGAAGTAGATAGAAATAAAAGACCAAAAACTTGGTTTTTTGAATTTTTCACCTAAATTTTTAGGTTATGTGAAAAAATTGTGAATACAAAAGTTGTAGAACTTTTAATTACCTACAACTTTGCCATAGAACTTTTTTCTATAGGACTTGTAGTTTTGTCGGAAATCGAGAGAAACCATTTTTTTCTCTTAAAAGTTCCCCCCTCCCGCTTCCCGAACTCGGATTGACCGTAATTTATTTTTCCTTACATTTTTATCATATTCCCCTCCTTTTGTAATGGGTTTCATCCGACTGCGATTTTTTTTTGTTTCAAAAATTATCTACTCTAGTCTAATAGATAATAACACCCAGACCCAAGAACAAATAATTGAGTTAATCACACAAATATTTGCCCTGACCGGGGATCGAACCCGGGACCGTCGGCTCAGTAGGCAGTTACTTTACCACTGCGCCAACCGCGTCGTCAAATTAAATATTGAAATATCAATATTCTTTCAAATGCTTTTTTAATTGTTTATTTCGGAAATGAAACTTACACAGTTATTTTCGGGGTCGACTTGTAGAAGAAATTTTCACTTTTTACGTGGTTTTTGCATGATTGCAGAAAAAAAATCATGATTGTTTCTTCTTTCCTTAGGTGGGTACTTTTACATAATCGAAACCATTAAAATATTCTCTCAACTTCCACAAATATATTTGAAAAAGCTACAAAACTCCCGAGTCGATCTCCTTTATTGTTGAAGGCACTGATTATGGATCCTCTGCGGTACTAGTACTAGCTCGTATTGCCAAAATTTACTTTTATTGATCATATTTGATATGAAAATTAGTGAAAAAAAAAATACATAGAAATATGTGTATTTTCAACCTTTCAACTTTCACAAGTGCCTCCATATTTTCCCCATATTTTCTATTGGTCTTTTATTTGATGGTATCATGCTCTTAAAATATAACATTTAAAAATTTTACATTTTACACAACATAATAAAACATATAGATAAACACTGTCTAATGGCTCAAGGAAGGTTCTTTCTTATCTTGAAAAACAACGTATGTCGGGACAGCCAGTTAATACCTAATACCCTCACTCCCACGCTTGTCTCTCACACTCTATACCACACGGCAGCCGTAAATTTATTCTTAATAAAGCGCTGAAAGGCCGGCCGAAAGGCAGGATGTATTTTTTTGATATCTCCCACTTTGAGTCGAGGGTCCCCGGGGACGGTTGATCCACAACGCTTTGGGATCAATTTGCTGGCGATATTGCCTCATCGTTTATTTATTTTGCTCTTTTTACCAATGTTTTCTGGTTATTGCAGGTGGAGTGGATATCTGGCCTTTTTAACTGACTATCGAAGGACGAAGGTTTATTTTTATTTAGCAACAATATGGTCTACTCAACTGTACTTACCTTCTGTATTTCTTAGCTAAGAATTTGCTAATTGTAATAGGCTATACTGGTGCTATGTAAATTCTCTTTTCAATTTTATTACAGGAACATTTTTATTACAATATACGTCGTTATTTCTCTGAAGATAACTCGATTATAGAAATTAATAAACAATGAAGCGTAAGGAATGCTCCACCGCGACCGGGGCACTGGGCACAGTATTATTTTCAATGTTTAGGTACATTTTATGAAATTATTAATTAGTAGATGTCTTTTATACGAGTAGCTAGCTAATACACGAGATCTAATGGATATTTCATTTGATTGTTTTAAATATCAAGTTAATTTGGAAGTCATGATCTCAATTACACTGTACCTAAGTTTTAATGAAAAATAAACAATTTTGTTAATTATATTGATGTTTTTATTTGTAACCATTCCAAGTGATCCTGTTTGAAATTGATCCAGTATTAACGAATAGTTTTTGCCACTATGATTTTGGTTTCTGTCAATATTATTACCTCAAAGCTTTAGAAAATATTCTAGTCCTTTTATATATTTGTATCAGAAAAGGTCATATTTCTGATTTATTTTAAATTTTTAATATAATTTTGATTAAAAATGCATTCATTTGAAAACCTTTTAGACAAATTGAACTATACCTACCTCAGAAAAGGAATTCTACCTCTACCTTGAAATAAAAGAGAGAACTTTATCTTCTTGCTTTCTATTATGTCCTAAAAATAGCTAACTTTACATTAGTCAGATGTACAGAAAGCAGATACTCTAAGCTAGAAGCTTTTGGCTGCATTAATAATTTTATAAGACTTAATATCAACTTCAAAGCTTCATAACTCACTTATGAATCATCCGAAGTGTTCCCAACAGGAAATGGGAGATCTATATACAGTTTATACGAGGATACGTATAGCTTCCATAAAAACCTCTGGGTGGGCGTGGCTTACGGTGGGCGGGGCGATGGGCGGAGCTTGCTAACTGTGTCAAACACTTGATTCAGGATTTTATACAGTATAGTGATTGGATTGCTTTTTATTCTGCTTCTATTTGTTATGTAAGTGAAGTCGTGGTATATCGTTGTTTTGTTATTGGATGTATCGTTATTTCTAGAGCTAATGTATTGGAATCAACTGTAGCTTAATAATTAGGAAGGCAATTAATTGATGAAGCAAAAGAACAGACATGATTAATAGAATCTAGTATCTACTGTACTTTACTACTTATTTGTTAATAGGTCTTACAGACTTACAATAGATGACGTATGAATTAATCCATACTAATATTATAAATGCGAAAGTAACTCTGTCTGTCTGTCTGTTACTAAATCACGCCTAAACTACTGAACCAATTTTCATGAAATTTGGTATGGAGATATTTTGATACCCGAGAAAGGACATAGGCTACTTTTTATCCCGGAAAAATGACGCAATCCCGGATATCCCACGGGAACGGGAACTATGCGGGTTTTTCTTTGACTGCGCGGGCGAAGCCGCGGGCGGAAACCTAGTAAATAATAATTATGTTGATATTGTGTGAGAAAGTCTTCAGAAAAAATATACCTACACAGTACACATACGTCATACACATATTAACACAGTATAGTAGAAACATGCATAAATAGGTATCTAATTGGTATGGTACTGCAGTAATTAAGGCATAACAAGTTCACTATATACCTACTTAGACATAGTATGAGTAGGTACCTACCTACATAGGTAAAGTTAACTGAAAAACATTTCACTTTAACACTTAATAAATATTTAATACAGACATATTAAATACCTACATAATATGACATAATATGACTTTATTAATAATTTTTTAATTGGTCACTGTATTACCTGACGTACATGGTACTTCAAGGTCTCATATAAATCAACTTGTTTCACTAATTTTAATGTAGCATAGCAACAAACATTTTTAAATTAAAATTTCACGATAATTTACTCAAAATACCAATCTAAATCTGTATTCTGTAGGTCTTAAATCGTAATCTATGAGCCATACATGACGTGGTTAGAATACATAGGTAGGTACAGCAATATTTTCTTAGATATCAAAATATGGATATCAAAACGAGAACAATTTAATAATATAAGGATGTTGATAAAGCAGCTCCCGCAGTAATTCCTTCAATTTCATCATGTTTATTTAAATGAGCTTTGTATAACAGCGAGAGGTACCTACTTAATATGTTTCTGGAACATTCTTATTATCTTTGGAATATTCTGTTTCCATTGTATCACGAAAAAAATGGCGACTCATTTTTCTTGCTTTTCTTTTCTTTCAATTTTTTAGTTGATCCTTACCTACTAGGTATAAGTAAATAGTTAAAACCAGATAAATTAGAAAACACATTCTTTTGAAATGTGAAGTCTATTATTTTATTTAATTAGCACAAGTGAAATCTTCTTACACAAAAAATAAATATGAATTTCAAATATTATTGGTTTTACATACCTAATTGACAAATAAGTAGTAACTCTCCTTTCTCGTTCTAACCATTTCTATGCCATTTTTACAATAGAATACTAAATACTTAAAGTTTGCTCCACATTTAATATCAAAAATCCAGTTAAATTTGTTCAGAATTTCTTACAAGAAAACCGAACGTGCGCTCAGTTATATTATTAAGTGCAAGAACCTATTATTTTTAAAGACCACCATAAAACCGTACCGTGCGACAGTGCAAACGCACCCCGCGTTACATTTTTCCAATTTCACCGCGGAGGACGTGTCAAGAAAAATCCTCTTTTGATTTATTTTTTAATTCGCCATCTCATTTCAATTTATGGCCGCTTTGTACACGCATTTGTATCCACATCTTGTTTCTATGTAAATGTATTATTCTGATCGCTTTTGAGTTATTCTCAAACGATAATTTACATTTAAATGAAATATTGCCAGCTTGTAAACGTTGTGCTGAAGTTTTGTAAGTATTTGTGCTTAAATAGAAATTTAAATCAAAGTGCTTAAAACAAAAGTCTTAAATAATGATTATTAAACATAGATTACAATTTGTTACCTATATCTACCTACCTAATGGACACGAGTAAGGCTCGTAAATTAAGAATTATTTATAGAAAAGCTTTTTTTAATGTAAATCTACTTCATTGTGTATGTCTACTGGCAAGAAAATATTATTTTAATGCAGCATGATAACTAGCTGAAGTTGAAGACATAATAGGACTTAAATTTGACAAACAGATTTTAGATTATGGACTTTTATCCAAGTTAAAACAGTATTTAAAGTAATAAGTATTATACTAATGTGTATCTCTCCGAGAGACTGGGAAGGGTTCCTACTTTCTGTGGCATAAAAAGGAAACATGTTAAGACGATACACAAAAAAAAATCCAGTGCTTGGCGGGCGGAGTCTAATAGCTCGCTATCGCGAACGCGGGTGTGCGCGAAGTCATTCTTGCAAACTCGCCGCGCTGCCGCTGGCCGACTCGGGACAAACATGTATGGAGTCGTCATACAGTTATAATATTATTGTTATACATTTATTTAATTGTTGATTCATTGGTTTTATTTTCTTGCTTATAAACAAATAATCTTCTTTTTAACAACTACTTAGACATTATTAATAATTATTATTATTTCGTAATGTTTACTTTATTACAAAATAGTACAGGTTATAAATAATTTTTAAAATAACAAAAAATATTGTTACTCCGAAAAAATGAAATGGTACTCTATAACGCGGACTACTGAATTGATTTAGATAGAATTTGATGCTGACGTAGATATTACATCATGCCCAGAAATGAAAGGTACTATTTCTGAAAGAAATTATAAACCCTAATTCTTCTCAGTCAAGAGTGGAAGATATCACTAATAATTTGGAAAATCCAAAAGTGCACGCCTCATAATTTTTTTTTAATAAATATTTATTAATTATTATTTTTGTTTATTTAATAACAATTAAACCACATCGAATCAGACCCTGAAAAATGAAAGGGTTCTATTCCTGAGCATACTCAAGCGTAAGAGAAAAAAAAAGACTCGATTAGTAAAGTATTTCGGTCGCTATCGTGTTAACAAGAAAAAGGATCCGCACATACAGACACACGGACGTCCAAGACAGAACTTTTTTAAACTGTTTTTTAACTAGTTTAAATAACAAAAATGACATCAAAAATATCATGAACGTTAAAAATAGTGTTTTTTCTTAATATGTGTGTGTATGTATTATCTTACAAGTGTAATGTATGATACATAAAGACATTTTAAGTTTGAAAAATCAGATGTTTTGCGCGAAGTGACAGTAGTACCCACCTCAACGCTTCGCTTATGAGGCGTGCAATACAGTAAAACTGATGCGAAACTTTGGATGTTAATTTGTATATTTTTTTAAAGTGAAACTTTTATTACATCGTCTCAAACTTTTTGGTCTGTGTAGCGCATGTCGCGTGTATCGTACCTACCTACTACCTATACCTACTCGGCAGCCGACCGTCACGCGAGATGCGCTACACTACTAGTTGTTGCTCTACTAGTTGTTACTTAATCACGTCAAGACTACATTACCAATTTTGATAAAATATAGCTAATTGCCTGGATTTACACATAGGATACTTTTTATCCGAACTGAACACTTCTGTGGGATAAAACAGGATTCACGATATAACCTAATTCCACGCGGGCAAAGCCGCGGTCGGAATGATATTTTTTTAAATAAAAAAAATGTTTAAAAAAAAACACAAAATATATTGACGCATGTATTTATTTTTTGCACTCTATTATAATTGAAATTATTCATTACAAATAATCAAAATAAAATAGCCCGAACAAAGTTAGGCCCTGGTAGGGTAGGTAGGCAGGTACAGCAATGTGAGACGAACACTGGCTTATTTAGTTATTTATACCAATAATAATGTATTATAAACATTAAATTAAGTTTACAACAAAAATACATAATATTAGCTAATGTGAAAACGAATCAACCAATCATCACACAACAATGAAATGTGCACAAAAATATTCATCCAAATCGGTTCATGTGATTAGGAGGAGTGACTGCAGCGCCATCTTCCGGGCCCAATTGTGTTTCCAGATCACCCAGGAACTCAATTTAATATACTTACACAAAATTTTTCGAAATGAAAACTCACATTACTATGTAAATATGAATATAAACCTGTTTTAGTACTAAGCAATTTCCCGCACAGGTGTAGTAAGTATAAATGAAATAAATATCAACATCAAATTCTTTATACAACATACTTATCTACCACCTACTAAGAAATGTAATTCTTGAAATTTTTTCGTATTTTTTTTAATATAATACTACTCCAATGAGCTCCTGTTCCATATTATGTCCACCATACTTCCACTAAGTTCACCATGATTTTTTATTTCTTTGCACTTTGTTGCTTTTTGCTAAAAATGGAATCATGCGATAAAACCAGTAGAGCGTTGATAACATACATTTTTGACTGAATAAAGGTACTAACGAAGGAGTGGGTTCACATTATGAACAATCAGTGGGTTTATTTTCCTTCTGGATTCCGGATTTCTGAAAAGATTATCTATGCTATAAATGAAAAAACCTTACACATTCGTTATGTACTTAAAACAGGGGTACATATCAAACATCGTCTATAATACAATTATCATCAAATTTAAAATAAAACCAATTTATTTCATTGATTTGTTCCAATTGTAAGCATTCTTTTTCCTCCAACCTTTATGTTTCTTCTTCTTATTTTCTTTATTGTCCCCATTTGTCTTATCGTGTTGTCACCCTTTTTTACGATTGCGCGAGCGACACAAGTTCCCCGTGTGACGGCCGTAGCGGGAATGACTCGTGCAGCGATCGGGGTAGGAAGGTACAGGGCGGCTCTCGCTATATTGGCTGGTCGCGCGCTAATTTCAAGTATTTCTTGTTTATTTCAAAACCATCGCATATTTCAAAATTCTAAATCGGTAGACGTATAGGTTGTATATTTTATAGTTAATATCCAAAAAGTCGTAACTTTACGTTTGTTATTTTGAAGATGCCAGAGATTAAAAAAAAATAACAATGAGAACTTTGTATTTTTTTTCTATCGAGAAAATATCATGGAATCATGTTTCTAAAACGGTAGACGTATTGTGTTACTATTGAACTTTCTTGTCAAGAATTTTCATCACGACAACTTTAATAATATAAAAATTACGAAGGTTTAAAAAGGGCCGTAAATGTTAGAAAAATTAATTCATCACCTTAAACCGCGTGCCAAAACCTAGTTCAATAAAATAATCAATTTCACGAATATCACGGGGTAGTTTAAAACAACAGTTAGGGAAATTTTGGAACAATATTTAGTGAGGGCTGGTCCAAGATGGCGACAGTAAAAAGCGTAAAGTAACAGATGATCCTCATTTAAATATCTGCGAGCGACGCTGGGGTGTGGCGCTAGACCACACTACGTGATTTATTTATAACACTTTATTGCAAAAATTAAATTATGATAAAAATAACATTTACAAAAGAAAAAGAAAAGAAAGGCATAATTTGTACAAGAGGCGGCCTTATTTTTAAGCAGAAATCTACCTGCAGGCAACCTGATGGGAAACGTAATGAATGAAGTTTGGGATAGTGCAAAAAGAAAAAATAATACCTAAATAAATAAAATTTAAGTATCAAATATGCATACTACATAAATACATGTAGGTACGTTTATGTAGATAGCATGAAACCAAGTCCAAATTTGTGCTTTCTATATTTTGATTTAAAATATCTAAAAATCGGTCAGTGTGGAACGCCCAAAAACTAAGCGAGTCAATATAAAGGGATCAAGGCGGGCGAGTGACACTTAGCGACGATATTAGTGATAAAGGGCTCCTGTTATGATGTTACCTAAAACATGCCTCCTATGCCTATATATATATATATATATATATATATATATATATATTACCACGTGATTAACAATTGTTCAGTGACTCGTAAGTTGCAAAGTTTATAAATTCTTCTAAATAAAATACAATATTCATAAATATAAATAATCTTATATATAAAAATGAATCGCAAAATGTGTTGGTAAGCGCATAACTCGAGAACGGCTGAACCGATTTCGATAATTCTTTTTTTATTATATTCCTTGAAGTACGAGGATGGTTTTCATGTAGAGAAAACGTTAATATGTACCACGGGCGAAGCCGGGGCGGACCGCTAGTATAGAATATTAATGAAGAACTGAATCCATGACTTTAAGATCTAGGTATTAAGTGCAATGTATTTGTGAATAATTGGTGTCCAAAAAGGGGGGAATAAATAAAAAGACAAAATAATGCAAAAATATATAATGAAAAAAATTCTACAAACAAAGACTTACGAAAGGCACAATGGTCTTAGTTCTTTATAAATAGAAAACACTCTGTACACAAGACTTGCAATGGTCGCCCTATGTTGTCGCTTAACCTAACTTAAATCTTAACTTATTGTCGCAAAAACTAAACTCCCACAACTTAATTTTATTGTAACGAAAAAGTGATATATATAGTCTATCGTTTTGCACACATTGGTTACACTTACACGTACTTAAAAATAACACCATTGTTTTAAAATATCTGCTTTTATTCTGCGTTTCCGATGGCTTAGATTTTAACTGAAACAAAAAAGCACGATTAATAACAAATATTAAGTTATGACAAACCAACAATAATTTAAATCCTTGCAATTTTTTATACTATGTGTAGTGATGTTTCCCTGTGGTATAAATATAAAAGAATATAAATACATTTAATTTGCCACCATGAATAAACAATCTAAAACAAAGACTATAATAACTGACCGGTTGGCTTGGTTGGCAGTGGCCCTGCCTTCCAAGCCAGAGGTCGTGGGTTCGATTCCCACCCGGGGCAAATATTTGTGTGATGAACATAGATGTTTGCTCTGTGTCTGGGTGTTAATTATCTATATAAGTATTTATTTTCAGCCATCTGGTTACCATAACACAAGCGAAAGCTTAGTACTTATGGGATCAGATCGTGCCGTGTGTGAAAATTGTCCTGAAATATTTATTTATTTAAATAAACGATGTATAGTGTAACTCACAAAGCGCTATCTGTGCGCGGCTCGCGTGGAGCGGCGACAGCGGCGCGGGCCAGCGGCGCGGCCGGGCGGCGTGCGGCACACGCCGGCGGCCGCCGCACCGGTGCGCGGGCCTGCGCCCGGGGGCAGGACCCAGCCTGCCTGCACACACATACCACCAAATAAAGATAAAAAGACGGGTTGCACTCCGGGAGTGCCGGCAGAAGTTAAAACTTGATTATTAACGTTGAGCATGTTTGATATCCATCCGTCTTACGCTTTTTCGATCAGGTCACGTGTCCTGACGTGAGTTTCAGATTTTATACCCATTTACAGAAAAACGCTCAACGCCGCTAAAGAAGTTTTCACTTCAAAAATAAAGATGTAAGGTAAATACAATGAACAACGTCGAGACACATGTTCTTGTACAAATATGCTGAAGCGAAAATTGATAAACAGGGCTTCCCATCTATTTATGACCGTGCCATCGTTGCATAACCTAGATTTTATAAATGACTAGCTGTGCACCGCGGATTTACCCACGTGGCTCCGCTCCTGTTGGTCTTAGCGTGATATATTATAGCCTTCCTCGATTAATGGGCTATCTAACACCGCAGGAATTTTTCAAATCAGACCAGTACTTCCCGAGATTAGCGCGTTCAAACAAACATATTATAAGTAAGTATAGATTAGTATACCGGTAAATTTCATTTATAACTGGATACAGCCTGGTGATAGACGGACCGGCAGACACATCAAGTGGTCCAATATCAGTAAAATATATTATGAAAGAACGCAGGCAATTGTCGACTTTCAGTAACCGCAGCATGCACTATGCAGTATGATTGCCAGTTACTAACAAAAATTAAAAACTAATTCGAAAATTATTTTTAGGTTGGCAAACGACAAGCTAAATTACAGTATAGGTCATTAAATAAATACTGTATGGTAACAAATCAGCGATATACACGTCCGCGTCGCCATCACAAGGTGTACAAGATGGCGGACGTTGAATTAGCACGTGTTATACCAAAAAACTCATGTTGAATTAAAATGTATTATGCAAAAACATCCCTAATGTTACAAAAAGAATTCACATCCTATGCACTCAGCCAGTCAAAAATAAAGTAATGGGGACCTTTTATAATACAAGGAATATATTATATTTTACTCACCTCCCAGATGCAGGCCACATTCACAGGTACCCTGGCCCACTGAAAAGAAAAAAATACGATTAGTTATTTAATTAACAAATACATCATGGAGATCGTTGGGCATATGCAACTTATCAAGTCCATACTAGCTAAGAAAGTTAGGTTAGGTTAGCCACGTGGCCACGTGGTCTAAAATTTAACCAAAATTAACACCCTTTTGAGAAATTTACTGAAACCACGTATAAGATTTGTATACAGTAAGTAATAATTAAATTATAATAGAAAGGAAGGAACCACGATTTAGATAAACCACGTGTATGAACAAAATAACTCAAGTTATCGACTCCACAGACAAAGGATGTAAATCTTAGTTTAAAATTGCAGAAAGAGATTATTAAAATAATAATAAAAAAGATTATGCAAAAGGGGAAATAAAGCAAAAAAGAAAAAATAGATGATACAGAAAAAATGAACAGAGTTTTTACTTACGTCCTGTGACAACACCGAATGCGAATTGATTCTGTGCGCGTGCGCTTTTATACCTTATGCAGAATATTATCGTTATGCAAAACGGTGTAATTAAATTTTTTAAAATTAATTTATTTATTTATTAGATAGTGTTTTAAGGATAAAAATATAAATCCTTATGAAATTTAATTTAATATCTGAAGCGCTTTTAAAAAAATCGTCACAGATATAGGTTACTATAAAATTAAATCCTACGTTTATTGATTGCTTTAAAATTTACTTTGAATGCATTATAAATTGAATTCACTGTTAAAATGTAGAATGTTAAGTTGGAATACAATTTGTACAAGTACCTATAACTCTTTCATTTATAAAAATATTTATACAAATTTTTATATTCATTTTATTAAGGTAATGAAATAACAAAATGCCTTCTTACTTACAAAATATATGAATGATAGCGTAGTAATGTCTCTCTCCATAATACACGGGTACCGCCATAAGGAAGATACCCGGTCCTTTGGAAAGCTTACGTGGGGACACAGGTCCAACACGCAGAAGCCCTTTAGATAATATTATTAATGTGTTGTGGGACACCAGCCGCAGCCTGCCCATGACTGCACTATAGAGATACAGCCCTGGGAAGTCCGCGGCCGATGTAGGACTATTGCAAAGTATAGGAATTACAAATCTGGGCTGGAAAGGGTGTGTTCAAGGGATTGGTAGGTTGGGTCTATGACTCTATGGGGACTATGGACGTCTGCCTTCTCAATATTAAGAATTGAAAATAATGGCAGACGGTGACAATAGCGTAGTAATATTATTATTCATTAAAATATTTTATATGACCAAATCAAAGAATTCTACTTAATAACATTTACCCGCAAATAATACCTAACTATAAAAAGCAAAAACAAAAAAAAATACCAGGTCAAAACTGATTGAAATATTAAATTGTAAATATTAATATTTTCAACCAATCTAAACACATTTTTCACTTACGCATGTATTCATCGCGTTTATTACTACGTCTTTCTAGAATTTACGAAGTACCCACATGTTTTTGATAATTTCCTTCACGTGTTTAAATGCATTGTCATGTTTTATCTAAAAGTACAAGGTTATTTTACGAATAAGTTTTCGTAAATCTTGTTTATGTTTCTTCGTGCTAAGGAAATTGAAATCTTTTTCGGTCTGTTATGCTGTTTAGCAAAACAGAAGAAACGATTTGGATGAAGTTTGGAATGAAAATAGTTGAAGGTCAAATAGGTAAAAGTATGTTAAAAAATGTTCAAAAGCCATAGAAATAAGGGTGATAGTATTTTCCACTGGTTTTGTCTGCAGATCAAACTGCGGGACACAGCTTGCTTCAAATAAATTGAGAAGTTTATTGAATTCCATGAAATTGAATTAAAACATTCTGCCACTTCTCTCATACTTGGTATATTTTTTTCAGAACCATTTTTCATTACAGTATTTAACTTTTGTAGTTCATCTTAAATTTTATGCAATGTAATAAATGTGTATTTTCATAAAATATAAATTGTCATGTACTAGGTCTACCAAATTATATCAAGTTATTTTTTTAGTTCTCATAAAAATCGTTATTTAATGTTATTTTAATTATTAAATCTGTTCTAACATGTAAATTTACAGACAATATTATTCATAATTTATAAGTAAATGTTGCAAATTGTAAATGATGGTATTCCATAGCTTAGTTCCATAGATTTAGATAGATACAGATATACCTACATAGATGGTAGATTAAAGAAGTCATTGATTTATTATACCTAGTAGATGATAATTAGTTTATAGGATTATAGTAATGTCTTTATCCTATACATTGGCAGACATTTTGATAAATAAAGTTGGAAAATATTACAATGATTAACAAGGTTTTAAAGATTTTAGTATTTTATTTGTTTTTAACATATTTGCTGTTTATTATACTTTGCAAAATATATACCTATCTTTAAGTTACTATCTATTAGGTAAATATAAGCTATAACTACGTATAAAAATAAACAAATAAATAGAAAACAAAAAATACTTATTCCATAAATACAGCCACTAAAGATAAGTAACAAAAGCAATTCGCTAAAGAGAAACGGCTCCAGATTCAACCATTTTGTTTTTGCTCGGTAAATTTAATCTGGCAAGCTTCCCATCTACCCACCACCCTGGGAAGTTTATATAAGATCCTAGTATTTTCCTAGAGGCGTGGTCTGGCGAACCACGCCCAGCCGACTGGGCAGGGCCAAGTTTTCATACGAATCGGTAGGAAAAATTCCTTCATTATTTGAAATAATGTTTAAGTGGAAACTTAGATTGGATTCGTTTTATATGCAAATGCGAGGAATTTTTGTTATTAATATGAAAATGCTTTTGATCGAAATGTTTCAGTTTTAGTGCTATTTTCTGCTTATGGATTTCTGAATAGTTACGATACGCGATATATTTTTAATTTTTATTCAAAATTAAGATTGGTTTGCCTTCATTGTTCACATATCTTTTAGTTGCTTTGATCACCTCTGCAGCTGCATGAATAATAATTAATCTGCTGAATATCATACAGAGTTAAATTTTCTATAAAGCATTCTCTGGGAAGTAAGTAGTTAACCTTTGGTAACACTGATATGATCTAGAAAGTTATTTCACTAACAGAAAGCTTCAATACTTATTCAGGAGTGACATAGGCTTCCAATTTTTTCTATCCCGGTTCAACTCGCGAAAAGCCGGCGGCTACTTAGGTACCTATAATAATAAAAATAAAGGAATTATGTATATAAGAGAGTAATTTTCAATTTTGAAATGTTACCTATACCTATGTTCATAATATAGTCACACAACTTGCCAAACAATTAGGTGGCATAGGTACAAATTTTATATTTGCTCAACCAATTCAAATTAAAAAATTATCAATCTCTTTCTGTTGATTGTTACTAATCTTATATATATAAAAATGAATCGCAAAATGTGTTGGTAAGCGCATAACTCGAGAACGGCTGAACCGATTTCGATAATTCTTTTTTTTTATAGTCCTTGAAGTAGGTACGAGGATGGTTCTTATGTAGAGAAAACATAAATATGCGAACACTATACCTAATATATATTTATATAACACCGGCTTCGCGCGTGTTATATAAATATATAACACGGGCAAAGCCGGGGCGGACCGCTAGTAATCTTAATATATATAAATCTCGTGTCACAATGTTTGTCCTCAATGGACTCCTAAACCACTTAACCGATTGTAATAAAATTCGCACACCATGTGCAGTTCGAACCAACTTGAGAGATAGGATAGATTTTATGAAAAAAAAACGTAAACATGTAGGTACCATGGGCGAAGCCGGGGCGGACCGCTAGTTTATAATATAAGTTAATTTCGATGAGTACCTATTGATACCTTATTTAAGTGATTATTCTATTGCCATTACAGTTTACAGTTACATATATGTATAATTATATAAATAGATACCTAACTGCTGCGTGCAATTTAATACAATTTTCACTTAGGTATATTGTATTATTTATAATAAGTACCTAATCTATTGTTTGACCTGATATTCGTGGATAGAAACCATTGAATATAGGTATTTATTAAGTTTTACAGTTTATTTCATGTTTACAGTTTATCGGTAGCTACACTGTTTGTAAGGTCTTTATACCTACAAAATATGAAAATTTCACTTGTTTGTTATTGCGTTACAAATTCTACGGATTCTATGGACAAAATGTTTTTAAATTAACTGAATAAGTAAGAGGAAATCATCAAAAGCGTTCTATTCAAACTGGGACCAAACAAATGCTAATTTTTTAACTACTCGACATTTTTCGGTTCTGGCAGAAACAAAAAGAGGAAAACAGACGGTGGTAAACAAATGGACACATTTCTTTAATAAATTATTTAGAATATGTCTCTGTTTATGTATTTTACGCTTTAAAAAAAATTAATAAATATAACATTTAATAAGTACTTTCTTATGCCTACACTATCTACCATCGTGTTTTCGATCGATCGTTATTTTTCGTAGGTAAGCTTACCATTGTTAAATTTAGTTTTGTTAAATTGTTTGAATTTTAACTTCGTTTTAACAGTTAAACCGAAATTATAATTCAAAAAATATAAAATGTAACATATTTTAGAAAACCACAGGTATCATATTTCATTATTAATATAAAATAAAACCATTGCACACACGTTATCATCAAATAAAGATTAAAATACGCGTACCTTCTAATATAACCACGAGTGTACAAATTCCCTCACAAAGTGAAAAACACAAAAAGGAAATTCGGGGGAAAAAGGACCGCATCCTTGTTTATTGTTTTAGATACAGACATATTTTATTTACTAAGTGGCTGTTTTAAATAAAAACGCTGTTAGCTAACGTTAAAAAGTAAAAATGCGTACTTTGGAAGATTTATTCTGCACTTTTATCTTTGTAGTGTTTTGTCTTGATGCTAATGTTTTATTTTAATGTGTATTAAAATGATAAATTGAAGGTAAATGTGCTAATACGTGTGTAGTGAATAAATGTTGTTAGGATATTAATTATCCTTTGAATTTATAATTAGTTTTACCTGATAAGTTTGTTCATCATCAAATCCAGTCCAGTCCTATTTCTTTCACCTGATGTCTTATGTACCAAGATATGTTTCGTAAAATATAATATGAAAAATTAAAACAGCAAAGTTAAGCAAACCATAAGCTTTATCTTTGCTAAGGCAAAGTCATTCTTTGGTCGTGTTTCTTTCGGAAGAATTCTAACATATACCCGCGGCCTGCCGTATTATTATAGTACCTACTCTTTGCCGCGGCCAGCGGCTCGACGGAACACAGTGGGGTTTTAGTCTGTAAGAATCCGACATAACCCACGGCTCCTTCCCCGGGGGCCGTGGGTATCTTTGGAAGATTTCCCCACTATATAAAAAAAAGGTATTATAAATCCGAATTTTTACATATGACCACTCATTATGTAAAAATGCAGATTATGATAACGTTATGGCATGATTTTTGTAGCTTGTATAAAAACTGCGGAGCCGATTACAGATGGAATTAGATTACAACATTTGAATCTTTCTTTATTCTATGGATTTTAAATAAGATTAGATGTATTTGCACGCAGATATCACAGTATTACAAGATATTGTAATACTGTGCAGATATGCTGAAGTATTTAAAGAAATGCTTTCAAACTGATCTAAGCAGAATTATAGAGATTTCTTTCCTCACCTTATTAATGTATAGATGTATACAATGTAGTGTTAATGACAGCTAGTTAGGCCTTCTATATATTATTTCTTATATTTTTTGTACACAGAAGAGAAAATACCAGTATTGCAATGGCGTCAGGCTGTCGTGATCAGCCGATAATCGCGCCTCTGTGCAAACAGACGCCTGCGATGTGAAAGATTGCCTTTATCGATTTATATAGGATGCTACGAATATACAATATGAGAAATTATATGGGAAATAATTTAATTACGGAGCTGACAGTGTACCTACTTAGAGTGAAATAAAATAGGGCGAGATTTTTCACACGCACAATATTTTTAATGTACCTACTACATATAATATATGTATAATAAGCTAGCAATTCATGTATTATTTCAATTCAGGTAATGAAACGCGTGGTATGGTAATTTTTTAGTAGGTTATAGGTATGGTTTTGACACATGTGATCTTAATTCAAGATACGAATTTACTAAAACCGGGTCTAAAACGCGTTGTAACCATGGCCTAGGCCCTAGACCCAACTTTGGCTGTTAACCCCCGTCGCGCAGGGTAATAGACGGCCACCGTTGGGTTTTAGTGGGTATGGCTTCGCAGCGAGTCCCACATACCCCCTTGGACAGTAAAACTGCCGAGGGGGATGCGTAAAGGCATTTCCCAACGTTAAAAAAAAATGGCCTAGACCCAACTTAAAGTCTTATTACAAAAAGTTGTGTGGAAGAGATCGCTGTATTAGCGATAAGATCGCCTGTTGTGCTCTTTTGTTGACAGATTCTTATTTGTGCTTGTAATTGTAAATTTTGAATTTGATTTTGGAAATACAAGCACCCTGTATAACTAAATGACCGTGGGAGCCGGTAGCAGCGTGTGCTATCAAACGCCGCAGGCAAACGCCACAACCTGTCATTACTCTTAGATCCCGGCTTCATGTGAAACATCTTCACTCGTTAGCTTAACTATCTGTAACTCT
The DNA here is from genome assembly GCF_061535395.1 of Colias eurytheme. Classification (NCBI taxonomy): domain Eukaryota; kingdom Metazoa; phylum Arthropoda; class Insecta; order Lepidoptera; family Pieridae; genus Colias; species Colias eurytheme. Next base: position 12,473,123 of record NC_142990.1, read on the forward strand.
AGATCAATTCCAACCTTAACCGTTTAGCTTTAGTGGTGATTTTCAATTAACTTGAACATTGGCCTTTTTGTTCGGAAGGTAGTTTATGGCAGGGTTTATTTCCCAGGCCTAATTAGCGGCTTTTTTGGTCGTAACATTCATTCAGTAATTCCTATAGATTGAGAATAACGATTCGCAAATTCAACTTAAGGGTAGGTACAGCTTCTTTTCTGCGCTTAATGAATTGTTGTAAGTTTTACAAACATTTGACTAAGTTTCATAATTATATAAAACTGTATGTGAGAAGGACAACGGCGAGAGAGACGACAGAAGGTGATCAAACTTTAGACTGACTGTTTTATCTGGTCCAGTTGCTAATTAATTAATTATCGATTAACACCAGATTATTATAAAAAAACCTAAATCGCCTTCAAATTGTCAGAACTATTATAGAAAATTGAAAACACAGAAAGCATCTGCAGATTTTAAATAAAAGAAAGATTCAAAAGTTGAAAATGTAATAGATTTTCATCTAAGTACTTCTACTACCGGGTACTCGCAATAGAAAGAAAGAAAGAATAATTTATTAATACAATAAATGAAAGTACAGTAGTAGCAGAGAGGTTACATGCGGACTTGAAACATATTATGTCAATTTTAAAAATCATCAGACTAACCCTGTCCCAGTAATATATTTTCTTTCGTAAATTTAAGAAGCAAAAGCAAATATCTACATAATTTTGAAAAATTGCTTTTATTCAGGTGTACTTTTATAGCCTTAGATATGGATAATTAAGAGATTAATACATAAAATTCTGTTTTACTAGGTATACCTAATCACAACCCATATATTAATAAATGGTGATATTAATTATTCTCAAGTAATCATTGCTTTCGATTCTAGATATCAGCTTTCGATTTTTAGAGTAACGTCTCTAGTAGATATTTAAAAGAAAAAAAGTTAACTGACGTTACATATTTTTAACGACGTCAGTTCTTTAAATCAGAAAAAAAATTACATCGGTCAAAAAAAGATCAAGCTATCTTGTACAGGGTACAAACTATAATGATTTATCTAGTTTTATGATTTTTTTTTTGGAATCCGTGTAAATGTTTCAATCAGTAGGCAGAAGCAAAACAATTGATATTTGAAATTATTTTGTTACTATACATGTACAGGCAACACCAGATTGCGAGGTAGTTATACATGATTGCTGTTCGTATAAGTGTAGGCGCTAGTATTTTAAATGTCATTCAAAATTAATTAAAATTATTCAAAGACTATGTACCAGAGGCAGGGCCGAGCCGCCCCTGTGTGCGAAGTGTGCGGCGCACACAGGCGCCAAGACAATAGGGGCGCCGCGCCGCCATTGCCACCAAAATTATTTTTGTTACCTATATGATTGTTTTTTGTAGTGGAGTATCAACAAGTAAGTAGGTACAATAGGCGCAACATAGGCCTTGTAAACAACAAAACATCTATAACGCTTATTGAACAAGTCTCTCAATATTTAATGTTTATTATTATTCACGTTTATGGTTTCATTTTACGTTTAGGGTTTTAGTTTACATTCCTTACGAGCTCAACGTTAAAACGGCGGCAGTTCTTTGAACAAGAGAAAAAGTACTAGTATTTTAAACCGTAGAGGCGTCGAGTTTGTATGAGTATGAAATTAGTCCACTCATTTCGTCCGAAAAAAAAGGCAAATAAAAGAAAGTGAATTAGCGCATCTATTTTTTTGATATGTTGTAGGGGATATCTAGAAAAGCTTAACTTGAGTTTTTCGACCAAGATTTCCTATGAGCTTTCGTCGCCCTCTTGAAAAAAGGGGTAAAATTGGTTTTTCGGCAATAACTCGGCTATCCGATGAAATTAGGAAATCACTTATAAGACACTTTTTGTTCCTTTTTTAATGCTCTACAATTAAGTCCTGACCATTTTTACTGTATCGTGCATAGTTATCGAGATATCGATCGATAAAGTAAAAAATTATTGTAAGACCTGGCATCCGTTTTGACGAGTGTGTTTGCATTTTTTCAATTACAAAATTTTCTTGAAACCATTTTTCATTCATTTTACCGTGTGTTGTACTTTTTTTCGCTCAAATGTACAGTTCAACTTTTTTTTTACTGCACAAACAAATTATTTGTTTAAAAAATATACTTTAGTGTGATCTTTAATTTGTTCTAAAGTCTGGTCTATGTACCTACTTATTTTTTATCCCATCAATTTCCTAAACAATTTCCCATTCGCTTCGCCATGCGAACACAACCGAGCGAGCAGCTCGCTCGACGGTGAGCGTGAATTCACCGACTCTGCGGCGTGCTGGAGATCGTAATTTTTGTCCAACTAAAAAAGTCCAAAAAGAAAATTGTAGGTCTGAATATTCTCTACAAGTTCGAATTGTACGATTTTTTAAATACATGTATATGTATTAGATACATATTATACATAATGTAGGTATATGTTTTATGTCCTAAACAAAAAAAAGCAAAAAACTAAAAATGTGTCCTGAATTTTTGAAGTGAAACTTCTTTATCGGGGTTGGAAAAAAATTGAGTGTAACATTTTTTCGTTACGCGTGACTTTTTCCGTTACGCGCCATCTTTTTCTTATCCCTACCACGCGTGATTCGACGTATTTCTGTAAAGTTGCATATATTATGTAGTAGATTATTTTTTGAAAAATAAGGTCATAAAGAAGTTTCACTTCGTACGTGTGTACACTAGTACACGCACACATTTTTTTTACTTTATCGATCAATATCTCGATAACGATGCATGAACAAAAAGTGTCTTATAAGTGATTTCCGAATTTCATCGGATAGCCGAGTTATTGCCGAAAAACAAATTTTACACCTTTTTTTTAAGATGGCGGCGAAAGCTCATAGGAAATCTTGGTCGAAAAACTCAAGTTAAGCTTTTCTGGGTATCCCTACAATATATCAAAATTAGATGCGCAAATTCACTTTTTTTTAAATGTATATAATGAGTGGACTAAATATGAATGAGTTTCTGAACGCAACCCGATGCGATGCGTGCGACTGCGACGCAAGCGGGGCCCGGGGGTGGGGTCATGGGTATTCCCCGATTTTAACGAACGAGATAGCTAAGGCAAAACAATACAAATGAACAATCATTGGATTGAAAGTGTGTGTGTGTGTAAGGTGCGCATTGAATTTTTATAAAAAAAGAGGCGCTTCATAGGTTTCGCACACAGGCGCTGCCGGGGGTCGGCGCGGCCCTGACCAGAGGTTCAAATAAGAGTTTAAATATTGATAATATGAAAGATTTTCTAATATTATTTATCAATGCTGGGATAAATAAGCTATAAGTTAATATTAATCAGACTAATTATGGTTTTCTGTAGTTATTCATTTTAATTCGTAAAAATACGTACTTAATTCTAATTTGTAAACACGAATAAAACAAAAAGCAATTGATTTCAATCTGTAATTTCAAATTGGAATACACAGGTTAGCCCTTAATTTCACCCTCAAATGGTCGTTAAAGAAAATCCAACGAGGTAAAATCGGAAAATTTGAATATTTAGCAATACGAGGTGCGAACAAAACTCCCACTATCCACTGCTGTCATACATATCCCGTCACGTTGACATGTTATTTTCTGCGTCGTTGCGCGACCCTATTTCGCAAAATCTACATCTTTACAAAATAAACCTTATCACAAATGCTTAGAGCCCATTTCCCTTTGCGCTCGTAAACTGCACTAGTTATTTCTGCGATTTGGTATTATGAACGGTATGACATGATAATAGCGTCTATTTTGGCTTGCAGATGAAAAGTCAAGTGTGGTGACATGCTATTTGTGCGTTTGAAGTGAAAATGATATGACTGAACGTGTTGTTAATGCTATAGGTGATGGGAATACTTTTTTGTGACCTAACTTTATCGCATTAGAAACGTTAAAAAATAACATTTAATAATACTAAAATTTCCTACCCGCAAATAGTTAAAATAATACGACCAAATAGCTAAAATGATGCATATTAAGAATGGCAGTTTCAAAATAATTTTATTGAAATAAAATATCAATCTTGACGTACCTACATGTCACTGGACTTTGGCAGAATCCGTATTTATTGGGATCGGGAAGGCCAGAGACCTTAGAGCATTAAACAGAGACACAAAAGAAGATGAAGTAGAAGTAGCCCCAACTATTAATTAAATTGTCTACTTAGGTGTGGATTAAACTCTTAATTACTTAAATAACGTATCTACATTTTTGTAAGATGATCGAATTAATTAAAGTTCGATAATTATTTTAAGAACCAACATTGTTCTTCTTTATTTTGAAATAAATATGTTATATTCGTCTTCAGGAGCTTAAATTTTTTTTATATATCTTCTTTACCTATCCATCTATATCTTTAAATTATAATTCCTCTTCATTCTAACACCATGACTAATCTAGCTAACATAAGTACTTACTAGGTACCTAAATTTAAAAATAATATTATAAGTAGGACTACAATACGAGTACAAGCATGTATCTAATCATTAAATATGTATTATAATCTCACATTCACGAAGATCAAAACAAATGCAAAGTTATTCAAACCAAAACTCTTACAATCGTATTAGAATGCACGCCACCTAGTGGCAATACTCACACATCATTCTGACAACTGCTGCAATATGGCCGCTTTCCCGCCGACATCTCGCGCAGATCCCATTGCTATTGCACTAAACTTGCATTCCACAACACACCGCACAACCCACAACACCATAATTAACGATAATTAATTACACAACCATAACTCGATTAGCTCCATGTACAAACATACGCACAATTGACCACATCACTCAAACTCGAACGCGACTATTCACATCGGTAATTAGAATTGATAATTAGTTATTTAATTACTAATTAGCATAACGGAGCTATGCCTTCAACGACAGCAGATCGTCGAATGAAAAGCTCCACCATGTTGTTACTGAATTTTATACTCCATCCCAGGCACCAGAGCCTCCAAGTTTGCCTCCTTCAAATTCGTTATGCATACAGCACCAAGGGCTGTTGAATAGCGCTCGCGTTTATTTATGAACAGGCAAACTTCTGGTGGTCGGACGTGGATATACAATATAGGCTCGTCCCCTGATCCCGACGAAAATCCGACCGACAATGCATGCGATCGCTGAAAAAGGGCTTTTTATGTATTCAACATCTAAATGTATCTCATCTGCAAGTCGTATTTAGGAGCTAATTAACAAGTGAACACGGCTGCGCGTCTGCGCACCGCCCGCTACGCGAAAAATTTTGAATTCGTTTTAGCGTCGCGAAATCGAGTTTGAGATTTCTCTATTTACATAGCGAAGATCCTTTAAAGTTCGCCAGGGCATGTTTCGTTGAAGCGTTCGCAATTGCGATTTTGCAATGGTAAGGAGCGTTCTGAAATTCCACCCCGCCCGTCCCCCCCTATCACAAAGTATAATGATATCGTCGCCGGCGTTATTATGGGAGTCGTCATAAATATTTCATAGAAGAGGGCAGTAATGACCGAGTGACCGGACCTCCCGCTGCTATCATCGGCCAATATTATCTTGATCCATCGGAGATTGTCTTCACTTACCTGCGGGTTTTGCAAAACACGAGGGGATAAAAACCATTGGATACAATTGAACTACCACAAGCCTGTACGAGAGGTTTTGCACATACAGTTTTATGATATAAAATATGCTTCCCTCGTACCAGGATTTAATAGAGAACTTTTATTGAAACGCATTGATCGACATTTGTATCAATTTAGCATTTTACTTCTATTCCTTCAATTTATAACTCCCGATTTAATTTCAAAGTCCTCATACACACCTCATCCACAAATATCAGCTTAAAAACTGTAATTTTCTAGAGATCCTTTAGCCATATTCCAGAAACTTCGCTGCAGTAATGAGATTCTCTATTCCGTAGAAGTTGCCCTTCCCAGCGGTGTGAAGCTAATTACAGCTGGACACTGCCGGCGCCTTTGATCATCTTGCTTTGATCGGCTCCTTGGAGCTCAAGAGCTTTGCGGACATGGGTATTTAATTAAAAAATACTTTATATTAGACTTTGTAAGTCGAATTTCATTTCAGGAAGTATAAAGTGTTCTTTTTAATTTATAAAAAGGACAGTTATTGTTTTATGTAACGTAAAATCATATTCTCTAAATATGCGAGCCACTATATTTCTTGTTTATGATTCACATAATGCATATTGCATAGTCGATTTATATTTTCATAAGTATCATATTATAGACTCCCAAATCTCTGTTTTATTGAAAAATAAAATGCGATCTGCATCTGCGATTTGCGATCAATAATTATAATCAGATAGCTTCTAAGTTTCGCCTTAAAATGATATTGATAATGTCCCTTTCCCTCGTGACCATGCTAATAAGCTAGACGGACCGATCTCCTTTGACGAACAAAACTTGTTACAGTCCATATTAAAATTCAAAAACGACCGAAACTCTGTCTCCATTCCTGAAAACATTATTCAGGAGATTTGAATAATGATTTTGTTACACCTTAATGTATGCGAGTCCCAACTCGTGATTTTTGGTACTTACAAAATTTAAATGCTTTTAAATTTCATTTGGGTGAGGTCTTTGAGACTTATGTGGAGTTTAAACAATGTTAAATGGACGTTGAATTATATGCTTGTTTTGGTGTAACGTGTTACTGAGAAAGGTAAGGCTTGGTAATGGGAATCTAAACTGAAAACTTAATAAAATTTAGAAATAATTTCTACTCGATGTTCTCGCGATAAAGAAATCTCGAAACTTGATGATGATAATTCAATATGTAAATTATTGTTTCGATCAATAGAAAAATTAAGATGATCAATCATCAAAACCAACAAAGATATTTTCAAAAATGTTGGCTTCCAACGAAAGTTATCATAGTTACTTAATTGAAAGTTAAAAGAAAACACTGAACATCTAAATTGGTATAATATATTTTGTGCATGGAAAACAAAAAAGAAAGTAACTGAATCTAAATGAAATTGATAGAAAATAAAATAATATTGAAAAATAAAACAACATTGATAAGTAAGGATTGCACCCTATTCATACGATTCTGAGCCTGGAGAAATAAGGTTCGGACGATGGTTAAAGAAAAATAACATAGACATCAAACGAACTAAAAATGTATAGACAAAAATCAACATTACCCATAGACATTAAGTTAAAAGGAGACATTTAAAATTTCAGCTTAGTTCAGTCATAAAAATGTTAATGTAGCAAAAACAAATAGCGAGTAATATATGCGAAGGGTGAATTAAACGGGTGTTTGTCTTGCCAGACATTTTTACTTTGTTTGTAGATAAATTGAATTGCCGACAAGAATTGATTTCGGTTCAATCGGAGCTGTTTTTGTTTAATTTGTTTTGTCTGTTCTACATGGATTGGTTGATGTGTACTGCTAGATGCTTAGATTGTGAAATATTGAGGCAAACAAAATGGTTTGCTGGGTAAAATGGTTATACCGAGGACCGAAGATTTGAAAGCTTGTATTTCTTAGAGGACAGTTCAGACTATAATATGAAACTTAGTTATTAGTTTTTCCGATGTCATAGATTTTGAATTAAGACAGGGTCCATTGAAACGCCCTAAAGTTAAATGATATTGAGTAAGTAATAAAAAAGTATTTTTACTAAAATTAATTTGAACGACCGATGTATCAATTCAGTCAAAATAAATGAACGTGTAACTAAATGATTATTTAGAAAGCCTGTTCATTTAAATATCTCACAAGAATTTTTATCTCTCGTCTACGTACCCAAAATTACACCGCGTATAAATCACTGGGTAAGTTATTTATCGCGCCGATGATGGATGACCAAGGAAAATACTTTTGGAGAGTCAAGTGGAAACCCCCCTTTGACCACCCTTCTCACAGGTGCTACGCTTTAATGAGATTATAATTAGGAGATATTTATAAGGAGATTGTTTATTTCTCTAGGAAATTGAAATAAAATATTTTGAGATGGAACCAGTTAAAATAGTTACACTTCGAAATCTATGAGCATTTCCACACCACAAGCTACAGCTTATGTATATGTTATGTATCCAATCAAATATTGTGGTACACCTAATTGTTATCCTATTTGATAATTATAGTATTACTAGCGGTCCGCCCCGGCTTCGCCCGTGGTACATATTTCGCAATAAAAAGTGGCCTATGTCCTTTCTCGGGTATCAAAATATCTCTATACCAAATTTCATGCAAATTGGTTTAGTAGTTAAGGCGTGATTGAGTAACAGACAGACAGACAGAGTTACTTTCGCATTTATAGTATTAAGTATAGATGTGCTATTTATTAAATAGGTTTGAAGTTGGTGCCGAACATTAAGCACTTAGTATTAAGCCCGTGCACCGACATCAAACCTTTTTAATAAATAGCACATATAAATAATATGTAGTAAATAATAATGTCAAATCTTTTTTATTTCTTACTTTTCCGTTTTTGAAGTCGGTTGTTTTTAACGCAGTTATTTTTATTAGTGAATATTAAGCTTACCGTGCGATTAGAGCTTTTAATGAAAATTAAGCTCTCCGTGTGATTAGCGCTTCCTGTGAAAATTAAGCTCTCCGTGCGATAAGAGCCTTTAATGAAAATTAAGCTCTGCGTGCGATTAGAGATTTTTGTGAAAATTAAGCTCTCCGTGCGATTAGAGCTTTTTGTGAAAATTAAGCTCTCCGTGCGATTATAGCTTTTTTTGAAAATTAAGCCTCCGTGCGATTAGAGCTTTTGTGAAAATTTAACTCTCCGAGCGATTAGAGCTTTTTGTGAAAATTAAGCTCTCCGTGCGATTAAGAGCTTTTTTGTGAAAATGAAGCTCACCGTGCAATTAGAGCTTTTTGTGAAAATTAAGCTTTCCGTGCGATTAGTTTTTTGTGAAAATTAAGCTCTCCGTGCGATTAGAGCTTTTTTGTGAAAATTTAGCTTTCCGTGCGAATAGAGCTTTTTGTGAAAATTAAGCTCTCCGTGCGATTAGAGCTTTTTGTGAAAATTAAGCTCTCCGTGCGATGAGAGCTTTTTGTGAAAATTAAGCTCTCCGTGCGATGAGTTTTTTGTGAAAAATAAGCTCTCCGTGCGATTAGAGCTTTTTGTGAAAATTAAGCTCTCCATGCCATTAGAGCTTTTTGTGAAAATTAAGCTCTCCGTGCGATTAGAGCTTTTTGTGAAAATTAAGCTTTCCGTGCGATTAGAGCTTAATGAGAAAAATTAAGCTCTCCGTGCGATGAGAGTTTTTTGTGAGAATAAAGCTCCGTGCGATTAGAGTTTTTTTGTGAAAATTAAGCTTTCCGTGCGAATAGAGCTTTTTGTGAAAATTAAGCTCTCCATGGGATTAGATCTCATGACATGAAGCTGATTTGATGATGGAATCGGAAGGTGGCCATAGGAACTCAGTAATATATTGACTCAACTTTATCGAGTTTGGGCTCGTTTGATTCGTGTTGAAAAATACACTAAAAAGTATTAAATAAAAATAACTGCGTTAAAAACAACCGACTTCAAAAACGGAAAAGTAAGAAATAAAAAAGATTTGATATTATTAACTACTACATTGTTATTGTACATACATATTTCGCAATAAAAAGTGGCCTATGTCCTTTCTCGGGTATCAAAATATCTCTATACCAAATTTCATGCAAATTGGTTCAATAGTTAAGGCGTGATTGAGATTGAGACAGACAGAGTTACTTTCGCATTTATAATATTAGTATGGATTAAATCTCCTCATCTTTATATCTTTTCTGATTGTTTTTGTCTAGTAAGTTAAATAATACACACTAATATTAAATATAATATTGAAGTCTAGACAAACTTCTACCAACATTTACATCCGAAAAATAGATAAAAACGCCTCACAAACGTATAAAATTATACTCAGCATCTGTGAAACTGTATTTCAGTTCATTTAGCCACCGAAACGTATATAAAAAGTTAACAGGCTTCCCTCCCAAAGTATTCTTAAGACTCACTTTGAATAAAGCTTGCCATTCATTCCGGGATTTTTTTTTTGGCATTTTGTTTTTTCCATTGTGTTACTTAAATATTTTTGTAGTAGGTAAGTAGTGAGGAGTAGTGTGATAAAAACACACATAATATTTAGATTATAACATATAAAGACTGCCTTAATCAGTAATCATGTAGAAAGGTTTCGTTAAGTTCAGAATTTTATAAAACATGTGTAAATTCAGTTGTTCATAAATGTGCCAAAATCATAGAGATCTCTGTAATAATCACTTGATTCCCAAACATTTGAATAATCAGTGTTTTTGTCCTCTAATTCGTACCAAGGATCTTCAAATATAAAGTCGCATGGTGCATGGGCAGTTCTAATTTTTTTCTTGAATAATGCGAGTGTTATGGCCCAAAATATGCTTCATTTGGCGCAGAAACTTCTGTAAGTGAATGCGGAAATCATATTCATATTTTTTTACGCCTCAACTGCTCTGACGAGATATTTGAATAAAGTGCGTCGACGGCTCCTTTATGAATACCTTTGTTTTGTTTACGTGTGTTAAATTCTTGTTGTTATGCTTGATTAATATATTGATAGGCGTATTAATATGTTTCATGTTTTAGACGAAAAGATATTTTAGTGCCAAAAGCTTATTATACATATTTATTTGATAGTACAAAGGAAGGAATTATCACCATCATTGATTATGTCAACTTATTATTATTTGTAGTGTTACTTCCAATTATCTCAAATTAGCTTATCTAGGATTAAATCTACAGTATAATTTTCAGAATCCATGTATTTGAAACTACAATTTTTGACTAACCTAAGTAAACAATTTCCATCAACCCACAAAATAAACATCAAGCACTGAACCAGACGCGAAATTTTAAAATGACTTACACCTAATGCAAGTCTGAATCCTTAGAGAAACTTAATTTAGTTCCCGCCACAGAACTCACCTCGAAATTAATATTTCTTTCATTAAAATCTTGTAATATTTTCCTTGCTGCATGCATAAGTAATGTCCTGAATAAGGCGGGCAAAAATTTCACTGACGCTATCGGAAATTCGCTTCAATTTAATTTTCGTCTGTTTTTATGTAATTGTTTAAATAAACCTTTGTTTTGATTCAGTTACGAGTTCTGTTGTTTGTCTTTATCGTTTTGTATTAAGTTTACAACTTTTAGGAGTTGCGGTGATTTGTTATTTTTTGTTCGCTTAGCGCAAAATATTATTGTTCGTGGTTGCGAGAGGGCAGCTCAAATATTTATATAATTTTTTTTATTATGATTAGGTATCGAATATCTGTAAGACCATTCGATATAATATTCTTATAAATTTTGAAAACATGTATTTCATATGATAATTAAGAAAAGAAAATGATATTTCTATAGAGATTCGGTAGGTAACAGTTTATCCATCCGTCTTTATTCCGAAATAAAAAAAATATATTAAAATTTCGTCTTGTGTCTATTACAAGAGATAGATTGAGGATGATCAATCTTTATCAGAAAAAGGGTCAGAAGGGTTGAATAATGAATAAAAAATAAAACTATTGATTAAGTCAATAGTTTTTCAATGCGAATTCAAGTTTAATATTAAATTTCTAGCTAATTCTCTCAAGGTAAGTCATAAAATGTTTTTTTTGTCTTTTGCGCGATTCATAAATTCAAATTCAAATTTAATTCAATTACGTTCCTCCGCCCATACAAACGTGCTAATTACACAATCTAATTGTTTGTTCGGATGTTTATCGGAAACAGAATCTCTCTTGTTCGTGTTATAGCCCCTAATTCATTGACATGTATAACATGACTCCCATTTGATCCCCGATTCGCTTCCCATCAAGTTGCTATCAAACTGGTGTCAACTTTATCTCAAACTATTTATCTTAACAAAGCGGATTGTAGCCTAGTTCAAGGGTTTGTATTTTATTGCTTAGGGGAAAGGGGCCCAAAGTGGGCACAGAGCCTAAAGAGGGCACTCAGTATAGTATCGGAATTTTAAATAATGGCGCGCGCGCGACTCGTGAGCACGATCCCCACACCCCTCCCACCTCGCGGCAGTCGTTGGATTCGCTTGCGAGCACGCATTTACAAGCTGCAACAAATAAATGTTTTTCGACGATTTTTGAAAAATATTGCAAGGTATGTAATATGTGTTCTTTTTATTTTGGTGTTTACAATCCTTTAACCAAAATTTGTAAGTTATTAAGTGGCTATCTGGCCATATTTTGGTTCCATAAAAATCCACGTGTCTAAAAATTTTGAGGTAGAATTTTGTCTGAACCTTTCAAATGTCGAAAAAGGCAAAGCGGGCAGGGTAAAGCGGGCACGCGCCCGCTTTGCCCCGTCCGCTAAAATGTTACATTCTTTTGTTAATTTGCTTTTTCCTTTCAGATGACCGCTTATAACCGGCGTAAATATAAGCGTAAAACTTCACAAGCCTCATGGCAACGCTCAACTATGCAGCAAGCAAAACGAGAAGTGCAAGAGTTAGGAAAACCTGTCAAAAAAGTAACAACTAAATATGGGATTCCAAGAACGACATTGCAGACATCTTAAATTGGGTTCGTGTAATGTAAAGCTTGGTAGGTTTACTACTTACTGTCTTTTCTACGGAACAAGAAATGGAGCTTTTGGAATACGTATTCCACATGGACTCTTTATTTTACGGGCTGTCTAAACAAGAATTTTTGGAACTTGTATACCTACCTATTACATTATTTTAGGATTTATAAAAAAATATATATATGAAATAATTGTATCGCTTATTAGAGACTAAATAATGATAGACTGTAAACAGGGCGTTATTTTTTTAAATATTATTTCAGATATATATTATCTGGAAATATTGTACCTAAAAGTTTGAAGCTGCTAAGAAGTTCCTTTGTTTCATATATTCATTTAAAAATAATTGTATGACTGTTTGAAATACATAACTTATAAAATATTTTTGTGTCTTTTACTCTATTTATTATTGTATATATTATTTGTGGCTGTATATTTTGAAATCTACTGTTTAAATCCAGGCCTGCCCGCTTTACCCAACTACTGCCCGTTTTGCCCTAAACGAAAGCCCGCTTTAGGCCTCCCCTTCGGGCAAAGCGGGCAATCGTAGGCTTTTAGTAATCTGCTAATAATTATTATATACTTTAACTTTTGACAAATTTAACCACTTAGCATTCAAAAGTATTTATTAATGGAACTTTTGGCAAAAAAATAAATGGATTAACTTCTTTTCAAACTTCATTTTTTTTAATTTTCCCGTAAGGTGCCCCCTTTGGGCCCATCTCCCCTATAGTTAAAACTAGTATAGGAATTAGGAGTTACTTTTTAATAAAAAAGTAATGTATAACGTTTATGAATCATATGACTGAAATCTTAACCAAATAGTCGGTATGTAGGTACTTCAAATATTAAGCATCAACTACTTAGTATACTAATTGTTCTATGAAAAAAGTTTTCAGTGGGGAAAAACAGCAGATACGTGTAAGTATATTATACTCGTATATACCCTTGTACGGATTGTTAAATATATGCGTAATTTTTCAGACGTGTGTATCGATAGGATAGCGTACTGTGTAGCATTAGCGTCTTAAAACAGTTTTACACTAAAACCTTATATACAGCAGCGTACACAAAACGTATTTATATTTAAAAATATTTCTCGCGTGTGTTGGCAATGTGACGGAGGGCTCTTAATGTAAGGTATGTGCATAATTTGCGAGAGGACGCGACAAGCCGCTGGCTTTTGACGTCCGCACTCCGCACTCCGTATATGTATAAGCCTCTTGAGTGTCGAGAGGGATTCGAGGTGACAGATGAACGGATTTTTGACGCTACCAGAATTCGAATTGAATTATATATTATTTGAGATTAATATGAAAGGATTTATTTATTTATTTAAATTAAATACACACAACAGGTCGCGATCTTGCCGGACCCATAGGCGACATATCAATTTCTGGAGCAGATCGCAACCCAACAAAATGTGTACAATTACTACTATAATGAGATACAGCTTACAGTTATTTAAAGCGTGTTACAATAAAATCATAATTAAAAATTCCATAATTAAACATTAGATATAAAAGAAAGACAATTAAAATAATTAAAATAATGCTCTCTTATACAATAATAACAAAATTACAAAATTAGACAACTAGGACATCATTTCACTATTTGACAAACATGTTCTTTAAATATGTTTATTCGATGATCAAATATATCAAAATCGGGAAATTTTTTGGATAAATCATTGTATAAACGGCAGAAACGAGATATAGGGTTATAAAAAGAGGTATTATTCCTGGTTAAAGATAAAGAAAAAGTATTGTTAGTCCGGAAGCGAAATGAAGCATTAAAATTAACAGTTGACAGTAGCGACGGAGAGTGGATAGATGAGTGAACGATTTTATGGAGTGTTATGAGTTCTAGCCTCTGTCGACGCTTTTCCAACGAGACAAGATTAAATTTCTCAAGAAGACTTTCGTAGCTAGATCCACTTCGTCCGATGTGGTAACGAAGAGAAACCAGCCTTAAGCAGCACTTCTGAAGTCGTTCAATGCGTCTGATGTGAATTGTATAGTGCGGTGACCAAATGACACAGTTAAATTCTAGGATTGAACGAATCAGGGTTTTAAACAAATGTAAAAGACTAGATGGTGTTTTAAAACCCTTCGTGATCCTTGAGATAAACCCAAGGAGACGAGAGCTTCTATTAATAATGTCATCGAAATGACTTCTAAAAGACAATTTGTCGTCAAAGTAGACACCAAGATCTTTAATGACGGAAACACGAGGAAGAAGCTGACTGTTAAAACTGTAATTAAAATTTAATTTGTTAAACTTTCGCGTAAAGCTTATAACAGCACATTTATTGACGTTCAGGGTCATTTGGTTAAGTTCACACCATTTCGCTATAGAATCTAGGTCATTTTGTAGTATATAAGCATCTTGAATATTGGCCACAGTGGAGAATACCTTTAAGTCATCAGCATACATAAGAGATGGGCATTTTAAGTTGTCAATGAGGTCATTGATAAATACGATAAAGAGTAAGGGGCCGAGATGGGACCCTTGCGGGACGCCGGAAGGTATTAGAACAGGTGAGGATAATGAGCCATTTAGAGCAACAAGCTGACTACGATTGGACAGGTAGGAAGTAATCCATCGGAGTAAATTACCATGTATTCCCCAAGCACTTAATTTATTACAAAGTATTATGTGGTTTACTCTATCGAAAGCCTTGGAAAAATCGGTATAGATGGCGTCCACTTGTTGTCTTTTATCAAAGGCAGAACATAAATATGACTGGTAAGTCAAGAGGTTTGTAGTTGTCGAGCGTTGTCTTATAAATCCGTGTTGATTCGGAGAAATCAAGGGAAGGAGATGAAAATATAGTGTATCGTAGACTACTGCTTCAAATAATTTAGCCAGGCAAGATAGTATGCTAATCGGTCGGTAATTCTCACAGCTCGATTTGTCACCAGACTTCAAAATGGGTATTATGTGAGCCGTTTTCCATACCTTAGGAAATGTACCAGTCTTCAGGGATTGATTAAACATGATCGTTAATGGAATCGCCAATTCCTTGCAACAATTTTTAATAAAGAGGGGTGGTATACCATCTGGACCTGCTCCCTTACGCACATCTAGTCTTCGGATTGTTGTAATAATCTTCTGCTTACTGACTGCGATGTTGTTGAGTACAGAGTTGCTTAAAGATGCAGATACTGTATTTTCGGTAAATGATGAAGTGGAGGATTGCGCGCCTTGATAAACAGAATTAAAATAATTAGAAAACAACTCACATATCCCCCTACTATCAGAACATGTTAGATCACCATACTTCATCGTCTTAGGAATTGAGGACTTGGAAGATTTCTTATCATTAACGTACCGCCAAAAACATTTAATATTATTATCCTGCAAGGCACTTTCAATTGAGGAGATAAAGTTATTATAAGATTTAGAAATAAGCAATTTACTGCGACGACGTAATACAGAGTATGTGTCGTAATCGCGTGGATTTTTAAACTTTTTAAATTTTTTGTGAAACTTTAATTTTTCACGAATACATCGTTTCAATGCGGGCGTAAACCATAAGGGAAATTCATCGATTCTTTTGGATGTTAAAGGGCATGTATCGCGAATGATTGTATTTATTATGCCGTAAAATATATCGACGTTGACGTCAATATCGTTGGAACAAAGCACGTTGTTCCATTCGATTTGAGAAACTTCATACCGAGCACGTGAGAAATTACACTTATTAAAATTGGGACGCTTAGGTTGTTTGAAGCGGGATGATGGGTAGTTATTAACTGTATAATTTACTGTAACTGACAATGCGGGATGGTGACGGTCAACTCGGCTAATGGGGTCTGCGTCATTTACTGAAACACAAGTTATTGTTGATAAGACTAAGTCAAGATAACGATTATTAATGTTCTCAATATGATTAAATTGGTAAAAATTGCAAAGATTAATAGTTTCCAAGAGAAGGTTAGCTTTTTGATCCCGTGGATTAGAAGGCAATAGTGAGGAGTTATCAGAGCTTTTTAGCCAATCAATATTAGTAGTATTAAAGTCACCAAGGCATATAAATTCGTCAGTATTATCAGATTGAAGAACTATATTATGAATAGATTGATAAAAACTTTTGATATAGGGTAAAGTTAAGTCTGGTGGTAAGTAACATAAACATAAATGTATACGCCTATTATTTGATTGGGATGGGATAATCGTCACCCAAAGATCTTCAATCTCACCCTCCCATTCATACCTACGAACCACATTAAGCCTTTTATTTATAGCAATTAAAATTCCTCCACCCTCTTTCTTTGTAATATTCGTTGTGTATCTATCTCTTCGAAAAATGATATAGCGATCATCGAACAATTCGTTATCATTTATAGAATTGTTTAAATTTGTTTCGGTTAAACAAATAATGTCGTAGTCGTTACTTAAGATATTAAGATAAATGTCCTTAGTTTTAGATCTTATCCTATTTACATTTTGATAAAATACGTCCATAAAATAGAAAAAATAAAATGACAACATTGTACATAAGTCCGTGTGAGTAAGGTTAAAACTAAAGTGCACTGAGAGTGTCAGTGTTTTTTATTAAAATAGCGTTAGATGACTCATTTCGACGTACGTAAATCTTTCCAAAGCGAACCCAAACAAATTTAAAAGATTTTATTTTCGCTGTCCGTCTAGTTTCGTAGTAAAGGTATTTCATTTCAGGTGATAAATGCTCTGCTACATAAATTTTGGCAGGTGAACCTTCTATGCCCAGGTGGGATGAGTTTATGTGGTCATTAGGGTGATTTTTATTGTGACGGTGAATAGCAGAAATGATTTCATCCCGCTGACGCGAAGAGCCAAGGGTAACTAGAATATTACGAGGTCGTGGAGAAGATTGCGTCCTAGTAACACGACGGCAGGCGCGAATTGATTGGTCATCGCATTGTATTTTACACACCTCACAGAGTCTTTTGAATAGAGCAACAGTGTTCTCGTCCTTTCGCTCGGGTACAGAGTGAATCTCAAGATTACAAGATCTGGAAATGTTATCAATGGTCTCTATTTTTGTGTTTAATTTTAAGACGGATTCCCGTAAACGCGCGTTCTCAGACTGGACCTCTTTTAAAGTTTTAGAGACAGACGTCAGTTTAGACTTTAATTCCCTTTGCTCTTCAGCCAGGAAATCGGTTGTTTGTGTGAATTCTGATCGAAGTTTATCTAAAGCGGTGTTTATTTCTGACTTTATGGCGATTAATACTTTTTCAGAAATTGTCTCGACTATATTCTGCATTGATGAAGATAAAGTAGTGTGTAATGCTGTCAATCATGTCAGCTTTGCTTCAGTAAGTGATAAGTTTTACATGCTGTTATAATAATTACGTACAAAATTAATTATATGACCGTTTTCTAAACGATGTATTTTTTCCATAAAAATAACAAACTTTATGTAGATCAAAACAAACAGATCTGTTTTCTGTCTCTTTCTTTCATAATATGAAACAACACATAAAAATATGACTTTAAAGTTTAAATATGAAACAAAGCAGTCTTCGATTTCACAAAAACGTTCTTCAGACTAATTTTACTTTTAACGCATGTATAAAACATACAAACCGTATAAATCGAATCGATTCCGCTTCGGATATGAAAAAATATTCCACAAATTTTCCATACATTTAAATTTATGAATTACTCAGATTTCTCGATAAAAAGTTTGCTTCATAAATAATAAACCGTTATAAGGGGTTAAGAAGGCATCAAAGTTTGCCTTATTTTGTGAAAAACCGCCAGGTGAGGGCTATATTAAAATGTTTTATGTAAATTAAAGCTGTTCGCCGACTATATTTCAGAAGCTATTTGGTTTTAAAGGGGTTAAGTGGACTGAGGGGATAGAATATTTGTTGGAAAAGGTTTTTCTATTAACTGATGAAATGTGGTTTTCTTTTAATAAAGAACTTAAACGAAAGTTTGATTTCGAATGTAAAACATTGCATATATTATATACTTATTAATAATTTTAATTTTTACTTCAATAATTTGTTTAAATTGCTCATTCGAAGATTTTGATTGTTATTTTATATTGTAGGTTTATTACAGTTTATAGAAACTGACCGACTCGAACCCCCGTTTTCATCTACATAGTAAAAGGAAATACTACTAAACCAGACTATAATTTATATTCCTGCCAAAATACGTGATTAAGTAGGAAACATCCATACATTTTTCCTTAAAAATTTTTTTTTATAAAAAACTAGTACAAAATAATGTTTTTCCAATTACATTTATGTTCTTATTAAAAAATATACCAAAATACACCCCAGCAAGTTATAATCCGTTGAGAGGTCCCGCAGTTTGTTTTGATTGTATTAATTAAAAGCTTTCCCTCAAACTTTCACTAAGATTAACACCTTTCTTTCTTTCATTAAGTCTATCCATATTCATGTTCTAACCCTTATTTATTTATCAGATTGCTTGTTTTAATATCCTGTAGAAATATTTGTGGGTTTGGTAATTTTATGCGATGATTAGAAAGTATATTTGTTGATACTTAGAATATAACAATAACAAATTGTACAATTAACTGCTTGAGTTAATAATATTATAATTAACACAGTCAATATTATGTATGCTGGGGTTTTTTTTACATCCAATTTGATGATAACACACAAAAAACCATCTTCACATTTTTTTAATAGCATTCTTCGTATATATTTTAAAAGTCCAAAAAATGTGAATTCCTATTCCAGACGGACCAAAAGTAAACAATGAATAATTTAGAATAATTTGAAGTTTTCACAAGACATTACATTTACAATAGATTAATACTAGACATCTAATAATCCTTTTCCTTATATCCATATTATCTCATTCTTTCATACATTTTCATGAAAAACAATCTCCAAAGCAATGTAATCAAGTACCTACATTTGGGATTCAGTATGAAATTAGCATAACACGCGTGCGTATTCAATATAATTGAACGCAAATGTGTAATAAGGCTTTATAGCCAGGTTATATCTTCATCTTTCTGCGGGTGAATATTATTAGGATGTTTTCCCTTTTATTATTTTATATGGGATTGGAATAGAGTTCGTATGGGGCGTGAACTGATGAAAAAAATCAACTTCTTTCAGATTCCTACATTTGTTCATAGGATGAACAGAAATTACCGCGAAAAAAAAAAGCTTTCTTATATATTATCAATTAACACAAAAGTTTTTTCTTTAGACAGAACGCGATATATTATGTGTCTCTTATGAAAGGGATTATGATATCCTACAGATTTAAATATTCAGACAATAAATATGAAATATAACCAAGCGATAAGCTAATATTTTATTCTTATATTTTTAGTATATTATTCTATACAATAAATATACCTAATCTAATAATCTAATCAAAGAATACTCACGGTTATTCCACGAAACAACAATGATGAGCTGCAATTCTTCTCCATCTTTTATCACTTTAACTAACATTAACAATGATAAGATAACAAAATTGTCATTTAAACAACTATTAAATTAAACAAAACATTTTTAATAATCGATGGTAAACTGAATGATTGGCGCCAAATGAGACAATTTTCAAGAGAACCTGGCTTCATTCGAAATTTGAATTAAGAATGTGAATTAAAAATAAAATGCGCGTCATTTTTATAGCCGGCCAGTAACAAAATTTTCAAATTATTGAAATCTTTTTAATTTTGTTAGGCTATTAGTCATATTTAGGATAATAAAATTATTATTTTTTATTTTCGATCACTTGGATATTTTTAATAAGGTGATCTGTGAATTTTCGTGATTCAAATAAAAATCACATTATTACTTTTTAGTATGTGACCACTTAGAGAGTATGGTAAGTAAAAAAAAAAATACATTGACAGTAGATTACAGAACCACCGCCTTTTTTGAGAACGTTAAAAAATTTAAATGTATTTAAATCTTATAGATGATGGGAACTTGATGGGAAGCTTTATTATAATATGACAAGTATGTATTATTTTAAGCTCGATTATAATAGGTACCTAATTAGTCCATTGAATGAGTCCCTCCAAGGGGGGTCTAGAGTGCGTGAGTTAGTAACGTAAGATGTTTCTTCGGAAACATGTCAAGAGTCCCTAGGTAATAAACATACTAAAACCCCGGGCCACTAGGAGGAGCCCCGGAGTGGGGGGAGGGGGGAAATGGGTCCATTTTTTCATTTTTCGCTTAAATCTCAAAAACGGTACATGTTAGAGAAAAACTTTCAAGGAAAAATTGAAAGGCCATAAAATTATCTACAAGTTGTACCTGAATCATTTTTTCCTATATCCTACCGTTTCTGAGTTATACGCAGTAAAACATGATTTTGGCTCAAACAATTTCAACATCAATCGATCAAAAAATATTTCTTTCTTCCAAAAAACTCAAATGTGCAACTTGTGACCAGTACTGATAGATTGCTCTTAATTAGTTCTATAATTGGTAAAATAAACACATTCCTCCATGGAAGCCTTTAGGAGGAATCGATTGTCAAAATATTATATTAGGGCAGTTTGAGTTACTGAACTTGATCTTTTTATTTTTTTCTTCCAAAAAACTCAAAAGTGCAACTTGTGACCGGTACAGATAGATTGCTCATAATTAGGTCTATCATTGCTAAAAATACCAGATTCCACCACGGAGGCGTTTACGGGGAATTGAATTTTATCAGGGTAGTTACGATACATGAACTTTTTATTTTTTTTCTTCCAAAAAGCTCAAAAGTGCAACTTGTGACCGGTACAGATAGATTGCTCATAATTAGGTCTATCATTGATAAAAATACCAGATTCCACCATGGAGGCGTTTACGGGGAATTGAATTTTATTAGGGTAGTTAGTTAAAAAGTTCATGTATCGTAACTACCCTAATAAAATTCAATACCTCCTAAAGGCCTCCATGGTGGAATCTGGTTTTTTTATCAATGATAGACCTAATTATGAGCAATCTATCGGTACCGGTCACAAGTTGCACTTTTGAGTTTTTTTGGAAGAAAAAAAATAAAAAGTTCAAGTATCGTATCTACCCTAATAAAATTCAATTCCCCGTAAACGCCTCCATGGTGGAATCTAGTATTTTTATCAATGATAGACCTAATAATGAGCAATCTATCTGTACCGGTCATAAGTTGCACTTTTGAGTTTTTTGGAAGAAAAAAATAAAAAGATCAAGTTCAGTAACTCAAACTACCCTAATATAGTATTTTGACAATCGATTCCTCCTAAAGGCTTCCATGGAGGAATGTGTTTATTTTACCAATTATAGACCTAATTAAGAGCAATCTAACAGTACCAGTCACAAGTTGCACTTTTGAGTTTTTTGGAAGAAAAAAATAAAAAGATCAAGTTCAGTAACTCAAACTACCCTAATATAGTATTTTGAAAATCGATTCCTCCTAAAGGCTTCCATGGAGGAATGTGTTTATTTTACTAATTATAGACCTAATTAAGAGCAATCTATCAGTATCGGTCACAAGTTGCACTTTTGAGTTTTTTTGGAGAAAAAAAATAAAAAGTTCAAGTATCGTAACTACCCTAATAAAATGCAATTCCCCGTAAACGCCTCCGTGTTGGAATCTGGTATTTTTATCAATGATAGACCCAATTATGAGCAATCTATCTGTACCGGTCACAAGTTGCACTTATGAGTTTTTTGGAAGAAAAAAATAAAAAGATCAAGTTCAGTAACTCAAACTACCATAATATAATATTTTGACAATCGATTCCTCCTAAAGGCTTCCATGGAGGAATGTGTTTATTTTACCAATTATAGACTTAATTAAGAGCAATCTATCAGTACCGGTCACAAGTTGCACTTTTGAGTTTTTTGGAAGAAAGAAATATTTTTTGATCGATTGATGTGGAAATTGTTTGAGCCAAAATCATGTTTTACTGCGTATAACTCAGAAACGGTAGGATATAGGAAAAAATGATTCAGGTACAACTTGTGGATAATTTTATGGCCTTTCAACTTTTCCTTGAAAGTTTTTCTCTAACATGTACCGTTTTTGAGATTTAAGCGAAAAATGAAAAAATGGACCCATTTTCCCCCTCCCCCCACTCCGGGGCTCCTCCTAGTGGCCCGGGGTTTTAGTATGTTTATTACCTAGGGACTCTTGACATGTTTCCAAAGAAACATCTTACGTTACTAACTCACGCACTCTAGAACTTTTTATTCAATGGACTATAATAGCGATTGCGATTGATAAAAAAATAATCTCTTGCTATGGCTGAAATAAACTATTTAGTAATCTGTGGTATAAGTAATTAAAAATAATTATTTTTTAATTATGAGTATGGCATAATATTATGGTATTGATAATAATTATTATATAAATAAAAAAAGGTAACTTGTGTTGCCAGTTCACTTAAATATGCAACAGTTGCCAAACAACATCTTACAAATTACGATTCTTTATAAGATAATAATATGCATGAATCTAGATATGTAAAAAGACCAATGACAAAAAGCGTGGTCATGATTATCCGTTCATCAGATAAGCTTCCTTCCATTTTTGCTCCTTTTCGAAGGTATCATTCGCGATATTTTTCAAAGCTTTCTCTGCGTCTTGTTTTTATCCTACTTGACTTCTAATGTGCTGAATTCATACATGAACAATCGTTGATCTGGAGTGTTCTTGGGAGTTGGGAGGGTGGCTCGTATTTTCTTTTACAACTGCGGGGGAGGTGTCCGCGCCTGAGCTGGGATAGGGCTGGTAATGAGGCAGTTTTTGGAAATTATTTTTGGTATTTGAACAAATCTCACAAGTTACTAAGCGGTTTGGTTCCACATTCTTTATCCGAACCGCGAGGGACTGGAACATGCTTCCTGAGTCTGTGTTCCCCGACGAGTACAATATGGGGGTCTTCAAGCGTAGAGTGAACAGGTACCTTCTAGGGAAGCGCGCTCCACCTTAGACCACATCTCAGCTTAACATCAGGCGAGATTGTGGTCAAGCGCTTCCCTATTACCAATAAAAAAAAAAAAAAAAGTTAACAAAGGTAACTACTAAAATATATTAAGTAGCACATGCTAAATTTTGATATACCTAATTAGTAATACAAATATGTTATTGGTAAGTAGGTTTTCTTGTATTTAAAAGTTTTATGCAAAATCACCAACACTGTTGAATTCATTAATAACTTTATATAGCTGTTTCTTGCAAGTATAATTTATTTTTCTTTGAACACCTTTTCGTTAAATTCGTTGATATTCAAAATATTAAAATTCACATCATTCAATAACTACCAAAATAATTCTTAAATTCACGAGCTCAAGCAGTGCAAATATATTTTTACAGATAGTAACAGAGTGAAGTTAGTTTTATTTATCTATTCAAGGCCAAAGTGCTTTACCTTACCTTACTGATCAGGCATGCTAACCTGTAAGACCGCATCTTCGCTTACCATCAAGTGAAATGGCGGTCAAATGCCTGAGCAGCGTATTAAAAAAAAAAATATTAAAATAATGCATTTTAATTTTGTTTACAAGTAATGTAATTTCCGAAGCATTGCTTGAAGTGATATGACAAGCAGTGCAATGACAAAAAAAAATTCTCAAAATTATATTACAACCTAAGAAATGATGAAGCACAACCCTAGCCCATTTACGAAGCTGGCTGTATATACGAAACCCGCCAACTAAGTATGTACAACAGCTGTACATAGCCGTCCTATTTCAGCTTTTAACTATCTTCCTTTGTCTATGTGCAAGCGTTGTCTTTGATTTATATTTTTAGTTTTATGTCGCTCGATTTCGCGCAGAAATCTTAACTTGTACTGTTTACCTATTATTATGAAACAGTATCTTTTAGTAGAGAAATTAAAGTTCTTTGATAAATATGAAGTTGTTCAATTTATAGTATTATTGTTTATGTGTTTACGATTTAAATCGTTTAAGGATACATTAAGTCTATGTATTATGAATATTATGTCAATTAAGTTTCTCAGAAGCGAATAAGGCATGAATGAATGACTACTTTATCATGAATTAAAACAGTAATTTGTACTACTGCGGATAATGGATATTCAAAGATATAGTTTTTATACATTGAAAGCGTTCCGAATTTATGTAAAATAAGATATAATATCTAAATGCTGGTAATTTTGCGTATAGCGTGTTTCAAAATACAGATTTCTTACAGACATTTTATATTAAAATCTATACATTTAATAAAATTTATATATCTTAAAAGCCTATTTAATCGAATATTTTATTATGAGGTACAAAGCTGTTTAACTTTAATTGTAGATAATAGTTTTTTGATGACCCGGTAAAGACCGTAGCGACAAACACTCTTTGGTTA
Organism: Colias eurytheme; assembly: GCF_061535395.1. NCBI lineage: Eukaryota > Metazoa > Arthropoda > Insecta > Lepidoptera > Pieridae > Colias > Colias eurytheme. The sequence goes on from NC_142990.1 coordinate 12,497,945, forward strand.
CTAGGACTCTTTAGTAAAGAGGCTATTTTTCTATGTCCAATTATAACACGACACAATACACATAAAATTCTCTTTCGATTACAGTAAATAAAAGTGGAAAATTTTTAAACATTGTTTCATATTTCATGAATGTTTTAAACAATTATTATTTTATAATTAATAATTAGATCCATTAGCGACTACAACTACAAAGCCATGGTGAGATCTTTGCTCCGAAAAAGCATAATATCGCTATAGTTTCATCTTAATTCAATAAAAATAACAAATAAAAACAAACAATCCTTCCATATACTAAACCACAACGTTATGACGCAATAAACAGCCAGATAAACTTAATTAATTTCACCAAAAGTATGTGACCACTTGCAAGCAATTACATTAATGGAGGGGAATGATAATAAGGGAGGAGGGGGGGTGATTTAGCGCAGGTCACTGTATCAAAATGAGGAGAGCACACAGGAAATCATGGTAAGTGACGTTTTATTTTCAGGCTATCGGATATCGTAGGGGAGTAACGTAAATATCGGCTTATGTGATGCTCGTTTTCAGTGGTTGATTAAATCATATTTATATAAGAGACAGACTTTTTATTAATTGATTTAATAAAAAAATTAGTCTTCATTTCATTCAGTAAGGATGACGTTAACTTACGATCACTTATCATCGTAAACAACGTGAATTATAATGACTAATGTGCGCTTTTATTTTGTGAAATCGTTTTGTATATTATTGCTCTAAGATTATCATCGACTTGTAATAAGTATAGGTATCGTTTGTCGAATAATCGAAAGCTGATACATAATATAGGGCCTATATAGGGCCTATAGTCTTTAGTAATTGAACTTGATATTATAATATCTTGTTAGTAGATATTTTATAAAATTAAACCAATTTAGCAACCAAACCATTAGACATACCTGAAAATAAATTGTCATAAGAGACATCATTAGCATTTACCGTCCAATTAAACGTAGAAAGTGACTGAAAACGCCCTTACCACATTCTACACAGTGCCCGTGTTATTTCAAAGGAAAGGAGAGTATCCAACAGGTATGAATAATCATGAAAAACCACGGAGTTTCATTAGAGACAGTCGCTTTAAACCCCCGGTTTTACGTACTTGATAGGTATCTCTGCTCGTTGAAAATGCCTTGCATTTTCATAAATTTCTTCAAATTTTTTTAAATCAAAATTTTCTTATAAGTACACGAGTATTTTGAAATCTCAATGCATTATGCAAGCTCACACTAATTGAAACACATCAAATAACTCAATATGGGTTTTATTTATTTATTAGGTACTTAATGTAAATAATAAAATGATTTGTGTATCAAACTAAAACCGTTGTGATTTTTACAATAAATTTTCATTTAACAGTTTTGATTATCTATGTAATGTACCTACCTACCTACCTAAGTCAGTTTATAATTAAATTTTTCAGGCCTTAAAAAATTGTCTTAATAAATAAGTAATAGGTAAATTACGTAGGTACCCCAAAATGATAAAGAAATAAGTAATAACTAGTGTGTTAAAAAGTGTGGTCAAAAAATTAATAACACCAACGAAAAACTTTCTATACAGCCACTTGACAAACTTACAGTATATTTTAGACATAATTTAGCGGTGACCTGTCGCTTCGTGCCAAATGGGGTGAAATGAAAGATGGTCCTTACACCTCATTAACATAGCCTGGAGATGTTTGTATGTTTTGTACTTATAATAACTATAGAAATATTTTTTTAATAGTACCTACCACGGATTATTAAATAGTTAAGATAAGTTGTGGTGTCTGAAATCTGAATAGGTATCATACGTTCCAGTTTTTAACGTACCTACTATTTAAAAATAAGATGGTGCTTTGATTTTTTTTTTCTTTTACAGTGAACTGTAAAATAAAAAAAAAACGCTTTATTATTTTGCACTATATATTTTTTACTAGATACCTACAAATATATCGACAGCACAAAAATATGATCCATTCTTATCAGTCGAGTGTAAGAAACTGTCGCAAATAATCTGAAATTTATTTGCAGACAGTTCGGCTTATCCAAAAATTATACAGCATCTGTTATAGTAAAAAGTATCTCGTGGCAAGGACAGCCTCTCCAGGAGTCGGTGATAAATCGACTGTCGCGCCATCTCTTGTCTGCTACTTATAGTCGCTTTATGTACTATCCGACCAAATTGAAAATACACCTACTGTTAAACTTGCCATGTGATTTTGAACTTTAAATTTATAGAAATAAGGTTTATGAGATATGGTTGTCATGAAAAATGGGAAGCAATGAAGAAAAGTTTGCGAGAATATTGTAACAGTTTTGGTATAATGGCGGAGGTTACGTTGCTTTTATGATAAATTTCCGATTTAATTATATATGGGGCGGTAAGAGGATCTGTTTGTTATATCCGCATTATAAACTGTATAAAATAGTTATATTGAAACTAGGGTTTAGTTTTGTATTGGATGCTAAATAAGTGCTGTTAAAGAATTTATTTTATAATAAGCATGGACTAATAAATATATAGGACTGATGAACGTCATACTAAAGATCGTACCCCGTAATTTCAGCTTATTGCTAGATGGCGCTCTCATTTGAGCTTATTATTTAATTTGCAGTTATAAAAGCGCCACCTAGTGACCAATTTTAGAACTAAGGAAACAGCAAACTATCGATTTTCAATTATTACATCTAGAGGGCGTTGTTTTAAAAACTCCGGTGTTTTTGAATTATTATTTTAGTTTTTAGGGCATCTAAGGAAGTGAGTACCTTTAATACGATTTCGACACCCGCTACAAACATTCGACATAGTGATCAGAGTACTGTATATAATATAATTATATTATATATATTCTTTATTTTCTGTTAAAAAAAATTTCTATATCTTTTTTCTTCTTAAGTATTCCATTGTAATTTGTAAACAGTATTATTTATATGAAATATAAAATACGGGAAAAGAAAAAAAATGTGGATGTACAGCGATGATTTGAACCAGCATCTATCGATTTTAAAGTACGTGACTCAGTCAACACAGCTACAGGCACTTATACGTCTTACATTGAAAGGAGATTGCCCAAGTGACTATGGCACTTGGTATCGCAATCAAACTTATTGTGTCAAGATGAAATATAGCTCAATTTAAAGCTTGATGTTAGTACTTTTAGAAACGATTAAAGTTTTTATGTAAATAAGCCGCAGTTCACGACAATAAAAATAAAACAATAGTTTTATTCAACGCTTCAAAAAAATACTTTATCGAGTTTATACTAACGATGAACGTTAAGTTTTACATTTATTACATAGGTAATATTTTAATTTACAAGACAAATGTGAAAAGTAAATCGTGTTTTTTACGATTTACTTTTCACATTATTTCAAAATAAATAACGTCGAACAATGCGTCGAACACATTCATTCAACTATGACATATGACGCAGGACGCTTGCAAGAGAGATAGATATATATGTGTCAAAACAGAAACTTTTACTTTTATTTCTATTTATTCGTTATAATTACGACTTAATAGTGATAAATATGATCATTATAAATACAAATAGGAATTAACAATATCACGAACACGTGACACAACTAGTATTTTACCGATTCCATACGTGGTCATACATGTTTCAAAAGAATAACTTTTACTATTATTTCAATTTATCCGGTATAATTAAGACTTAATATTGATACATATGATCATTATAAATACAAATAAGAATTAACAATATCACGAATACGTGGCACAACTAAAATTTTACCGATACCACCCGTGGTCATTCTCCTTTATGCTCTAATTGTTCGAGTATTTCTTTGATAAATACAGTTCATAGCAACGCGGTGGTGGAGCATCATAGAGTAACTTATATGGGATTGTGGAGCATCTTAAGGAAGAGAGTACCTTTAATAAGATTTCGACACCCACTACAAACATTCGACATAGTGATCAGAGTAGTGTATATTATAATACATATATATTATATTTATATATATTCTTTATTTTCTGTTAAAAAAAATGTCTATAACTTTTTTCTTCTTAATTATTCCCTTGTAAACAGTATTATTTATATGACAATAAAATACGGGAAAAGAAAAAAAATGTTGATGTACGGCAATGATTTGAACCAGCATCTATCGGTTTTTAAGTACGAGACTCATCAATACAGCTACGGGCACCTATACATCTTACGTTGAAATTTATGCTCTAATTGTTCGAGTAATTCTTTGACAAAAACGGTTCATAGCAACGTGGTCCATGGTCTTAGATCATTATGTAATGGATGGAGTACGCTGGTAAATGTTCTAACTAAACTTTCTGCTGATTTTGGTGCGGGGAAGGTAACTCACACTATTGAAACACAATCACACATTCACAAAAATAATTTGTGTCACGAAAATCGTAAAAATTTATGACCTTTTAAGCGACGAGTTTTTAAATTCAACTCTATCCCTAAGTTCATAAAGATTAAATTTGTATTTCATTCCAAGTTGTCTCGTGGGGAGTGCGGTTCAATATCGCGTTCTAAATTCAACTTTATATCTTAGATCATAAAGATTAAATTTGTATTTCTTTAATGCCTCAGCCCCCGGAATCACAGACACAATAGAAAATCTATTGTGTCGTGGGCCGTGGTCCGATCGGGCCGCTCGGTGGTCAAGGGGCTAAAAGATAGACTCGTAAGGAATGCGGTTCATTATCGCGTTTTAAATTCAACTTTATCTCTTAGTTCATAAAGATTAAATTTGTATATTTTCTTTCCATGATAGTCTCGTGGGGCCGCATCAATGATCGAGTAAACGACTCGATTATTTGTCTTGATCATATCGCTAAACGATACATCGACGATTATTAGAAATTGCATTTAATTAGAAATGTATGTTAAAAAAATATACACAAATGAAAGGTTATTCCATCTTTTTTAATATTCGACATGTTTGAATTGCTTCTGCAAGGCTTGACAGTGCAAAACGGCATTTTTAGCGGAGCACTCGAAGACGTCCTTTCGATGTTTTAGCCTAGGAAAACGCAGAGTGTTTGTAATCGATTACGCAAGTAGTTTTTATGAAAGCATAAGATTTTTCGATTCGAATAATCTTATACCTCGACAAAAGGGGAAACACCTGCGAGTGTTATCGATTACTTAATGATCTATCATCTAAGTCCATGGTGGTCACGAAGGCACTCTCGAACAGCGATGAACGAAGTGACAAAAATAGGCGGTCCATCCTAAGGAGCGCTGGTGCAGTGAACTCCCATAAATAATTATAATAAAGTTGTGCTCATTCATTTAACAATTAATATATCTTTAATTTTAAATTAAATTTATCGTATACCTAAACTCCAATACGAATATCAAATGCCTAAATACGGAATCCAATAATTTTCAGTCCTTCGCGAAACAAAAGATCACGTAAACATAGCGCAATATGAGCGCAATCCATTTTATAGATCATCTTCATACTTGATATCTAGTATTATTTTTTTATATTTTTATTGAAATTGATTCCAGAAGATTACTGGGAACTTTAAAAATTCATTTTGTTACTTTTATTAGTAGGTACGATCCTTATAAGTATTTTAGTGTATTCAACCAACTTAAAAAAGTGTGACTATTTTACAACAATTTGAATATGAATTGTATACAATATCGAAGCTTTTTAAGAAATGTATAAAATACTTTTTTAAGAATTATTATCATACATAATATTATGTTACCGGCAATATATTATTAAACCCGGCATTTTAATATGCAATTCTTAGTAAATGTATGTTATTCCGAGAAACAGTCGGAAAGAAATAAATTAAATTCGTCAAAACTGAACTTTTCCTAAGTAGCAAACACATTTGCAAATGTGGGTGGCTTTTGGGGTAGCTATTAAGTATTAACCAATATGAGATCAAAACTAAAAGCCAAGATGGCGCCGACGAAAATTTGAAATCTTTTCGTCATGGGTGTCATTTTCAAGGAGTTGGAGTAGCTATTAATCAATATGAGGTCAAATCTAAAATCCAAAATGGCGCCGACGAAAATTTGACATCATTTCGTCATGGGTGTCCTTTTCATGGTTTTTGGGGTAGCTATTAACCAATACGAGGTCAAAACTAAAATCCAAGATGGCGCGGACGAAAATTTTACATATTTTCGTTATGGGTGTCATTTTCATGGTTATTGGGGTATCTATTAACCAATATGTGGTCTAAGCTAAAATCCAAGATGGTGTTGACAAAACTTTTACATCGTTTCGGCATGGGTGTCATTTCTAAGGTTTTTGAGACAGTATTACCAAATCCCCAATATAACCGTCGATAATTAGGTATATTTTTCTTACTCCTTTAAAGTTAACTTAAATAAAATAACAAAAACTTTAACAACTACAGTTTTGTAGAAAGTCTTAAAAAACAATTTTAAAGAACATTGAAATTTGAAATGCATATTATTTTAGAAATGTAATATAAAACGCAACTCTGTGGCAATCATCATCTGTGTTAATATTCTGACAGATATTATTAACTTTAAATATTATATTCGCTAAACTTTATTTAAAATAAAGTTTATCTAAAACATTTAAACGAAGAGAATAAAATAAAAAAGAACGTGTGTGCCGAGAAAACGTGTCAGGAGTGAAACTTCTTTGGCGAGATTCATAGATACCAAAATCGCCGCCTTGCTCCGTAACGTGACAGTATTACCATGACGCGATCTTGAAATTCGACGACCATCTTGGATTTTAGTTTTGACCTCATATTCGTTAATAGCTACCCCAAAAACCATGAAAATGACACCCATAACGAAAAAAGTAAAATTTTCGTCAGCGCCATCTTGGATTATAGTTTTGACCTCATATTCGTTAATAGCTACCCCAAAAACCATGAAAATGACACCGATGATGAAAAGATGTCAAATTTTTCGTCGGCGCCATCTTGAATTTTATTTTTGACCTCAAATTGGTTAATAAGCCATGAAAATGACACCCATAACGAAAAGATGTAAAATTTTCGTCGGCGCCATCTTGGATTATAATTTTGACCTCATATTCGTTAATAGCTACCCCAAAAACCATGAAAATGACACCCATGACGAAAAGATGTAAAATTTTCGTCGGCGCCATCTTGGATTATAATTTTGACCTCATATTCGTTAATAGCTACCCCAAAAACCATGAAAATGACACCCATGACGAAAAGATGTAAAATTTTCGTCGGCGCCATCTTGGATTATAATTTTGACCTTATATTCGTTAATAGCTACCCCAAAAACCACGAAAATGACACCCATGACGAAAAGATTTAAAATTTTCGTCGGCGCCATCTTGGATTATAATTTTGACCTCATATTCGTTAATAGCTACCCCAAAAACCATGAAAATGACACCCATCTCGAAAAAAGTCAAATTTTCGTCAGCGCCATCTTGGATTTTAGTTTTGACCTCATATTCGTTAATAGCTACCCCAAAAACCATGAAAATGTCACCCATGACGAAAAGATGTAAAATTTTCGTCGGCGCCATCTTGGATTATAATTTTGACCTCATATTCGTTAATAGCTACCCCAAAAACCATGAAAATGACACCCATCACGAAGAAAAGTCAAATTTTCGTCAGCGCCATCTTGGATTATAGTTTTGACCTCATATTCGTTAATAGCTACCCCAAAAACCATGAAAATGACACCCATGACGAAAATATCTCAAATTTTTCGTCGGCGCCATCTTGGATTTTAGTTTTGACCTCATATTGGTTAATAGCTACCCCAAAAACCATGAAAATGACACCCATGACGAAAAGATGTAAAATTTTCGTCGGCGCCATCTTGGATTATAATTTTGACCTCATATTCGTTAATAGCTACCCCAAAAACCATGAAAATGACACCCATCACGAAAAAAGTCAAATTTTCGTCAGCGCCATCTTGGATTATAGTTTTGACCTCATATTGGTTAATAGCTACCCCAGAAACCATGAAAATGACACCCATGACGAAAAGATGTAAGTACAATTTTCGTCGGCGCCATCTTGGATTTCAGTTTTGACCTCATATTCGTTAATAGCTACCCCAAAAACTATGAAAATGACACCCATCACGAAAAAAGTCAAATTTTCGTCGACGCCATCTTGAATTGTTTTACCCCACCAATCTATTCAACAACCCATAAAAAAGAGCATCTCAGGCAAGGTAATTTTTAAAACATAATTTTATATTACAAATAATTGGAATATGAAACTTATACAGTTTACTCTTATAAAGTATCAAATATTTCAAATCACGAAAACGACAGTGCACGCATAATAATCTTTTTTTAATTCGTTTTGTTTTTGGGACGAGGAGCGATACACCCGTCCTTCCAAGAGCGCTTCTGAGCGCGGTCTGACGACCCGCGAGTCGCGACTCGCGAGAGCAAAATGTATGAAGAAATCGACAAGTATTTTTAATTTAGCTAATCTTATATATAAAAATGAATCGCAAAATGTGTTGGTAAGCGCATAACTCGAGAACGGCTGAACCGATTTCGATAATTCTTTTTTTTTTTAATTATATTCCTTGAAGTACGAGGATGGTTTTTACGTAGAGAAAACGTAAATATGTACCACGGGCGAAGCCGGGGCGGACCGCTAGTAATTGAAATAAAATTTTGATTTAGATACAAAAAAATTATCAGAATCTATAAAGGACTATATATCCCTCAATAATTTATAGGAAGATAGATTAGGCTTTTAATTTTCTTAAAATTGTACCGTTTTAGACCCCATTTTTTTGCATTTTATGCGATCATTGTGCTGGGAAAATCGTATTTCAGCGACAATTTTGTATAACGTCGTACAATTTTTATAAGATGATCGTAGAACTGAATATATTATTATCTTTAATTTAAGATATTACTTTGTTCTCATGCTTTGAGTTAAAATTGTACCGTAAAATAGCGTTTTTTGTTAAAAATCTGTAATAGCACCCTTTGTGGTGCTTTTTTTTTGTAATGAATTTACTACGCTACTGTATTTTCTTTGTTTTAGACTTTAGTTCAATACTTAATTAAACACCCATACAATTTTGTCACGAGTCGCCTCTGGTCAAACTAACCGATATTAGTGTTACGTTTACTCAAAATACAAAAATGAAGAAAGTATTATTTTACGCTTATTAAATCTTTAAAACTAAAACAAAATGATGTGGAGGTAGGGAGGTGGATTTCCTCAATCGAAAAAGGGAGAGACTAGTCTACTCGACCGGCCGGCCGTAAAGGCCCCGATTATTGATGGCGGAAAGTTGTATATATGCTCTGTAGCGAAAACATTTCGCTTGCGCGATTCAGAGCAAAAAATAACATTTAAATAAAAATATTTTTTTGCGTTTTATATTTTACGTATTATATTTTACGTTATAGTTTACGTTTTTTGCGTATTATATTTTACGTCAAGATACTATTTGGCACATTGATTTTTTTAGTAGCGACATCTCTTAGCTTCATTAAACCGACTTAATGCTCTAAGGCGACATCTAGTTCTTAAACGTATAAAAAAGCTTATAAAAATGCCAAATGCTACTGTGAGTGACATCTATCGACAAAATTGGGAACTGAGAAACGAGTTACGTTTTTTACTATGGCGATTGTAAGTCTTCTTGATTATATTAGTCTATGATAATAAGTAAGAAATCTGAATCTAACTCAAACATCTATTTATTTAACCAGACTTCCTTTAGAAGCACTTTGAATAAACAATCTAGGGATTGAATCTATCTAGACTATAATGTGAATTCAATATAATATTATAATCGTTTAGGTAAGAATTACTTAGGACGAAAAAGTGCATTCCCATAAAATGAAAATATCATCGGCAAACTGTTTAAAATGTAGTTAAAAGTTACTATCAGTTAATGTTACTTTAAAACCTCATTCCTACTATGTACTTATTCGCTTTCATACCAACACAAAATTGCAATAAAATAACAACAATTAATGATAGAACAACAAACCATTTCTCACAGCGCACCGCTATCCATCTTGTTTTCATATCCATTACGTAGTTCGAGCAGCCGCCGCTAGATGGCGCTGAACTAATTCATTATGCATACTGATGACCCGCGGTAATGAAGCCGCCATTTTCACGATTTTCTTACTGAAATTTTGGATATTAAGGTTGAGATAAATAATGACTGGGTGAGAGATTGTGTTTATTTTTCTGCTGTATTACTTTTGTGTTTAATTAATGGGTTGTTTTAAATATTAAAGAAAATATAATGCCTTGTGTGTTTTAACTGCACAATATGCAATAGAAAATTTTGTAAGTACTTAAAAAGTTGTATCTTAGTGTACGTAATATAAAAACAACAACAAATGAATAGAATTAAATATTAATGTGTGTGAATCTCAAACGCAACAATACTGAATAATTTATCCTACTAAAAACAAAACACCATAATTTACATCCCTTACAAGAATACCCAACCAAAAACATTAGTCAGGTGACTTAACAGAACTCCAGTAAATAGTCAATCCATTATATTCAATAAGCAAACAGACGATATGTGATAAATTATGGCCGAATCAATCCATCTTATTCCAAGCCCCACATTTATATGCACCCTGGACGTTGGCCAGAGGAAAAATAAAAGAAAATTTATAGATTCCGAGACCGTTATATTTTATTGTTATTGCCAGCCTTTATTTTATCAATAGGTACTATCTTGTGGTTATTGATAAAAACACTCAAGGGAGACAATTCTGTGGAAGCGTTGTGTTCTTGTATACCTATAGGTACCTACGTATATTTTAGTATTAGGTTCATTAAAATTTGAATCGGTATAATATTTAAAGTTTTTGTAAACTGAGATTCGTTTTAAATTTGTTATCGATTGTAAAGTTATGGGGTATTGTTGGAGGAATGAAACTTTTTCCCCATCTTATAAATTATTTTATAGTAAGAAAATATAATAACTAAGAATAAATTATAATACCACAGTAATACAATTATAAGAAATAACACGCGAGGCCGGGTTAAATATTAGTTTGAATTTAATAAGAATGTACTGCGATTCTACACAGCTACCTAATTGATGTAGTTAGGTAGTTGATAAGATAACAAATCGCAGCAAGATTACAAAATTGTAAGAAATATTGTTTGTGGTGGTTTAGAGTTCATATAAAAAGTGTAGATATTTTATACCTTACCTATCACTTACTATCAAGTGCATATTTTTTTTCTTTTTATAAATTAAAGTGATGATTTTAGTGGCTACAGGCTATGTTTTTACTAAAATCAGATAGTAACTGTTAATCCGTTAAGACACTAATCACTTCTTGGATTTCCTCCCCGCTGAAATTAAGCGGTAATCCCGTTTCTTATCTTTTCCCGCTAATTGCGAACAATTTGCATTTCGATAAATGCCTTATTTTCCCTTTGAAACATTATAATAATATGAAGTGTATATTTTATAAAAAGGTTTAGGTAAGGCAATGCTCTGATAAAAGAGGTACAAGTAGATCATTATAATATTTTCACCACTAAATATTTGATTGAATTAAGAAACAAAGTTTTTATCGGTTCATTCGTACCTGTATTGTAAATATTTCAGTGTGAAAAACGGCAACCGAATAAAATAATTCGTATAAAAATAAAACTATATCCCCAAAATACTCAAACATTTGGCGGCTAAATTCGGAAAGCGGGTTGCCGCGGCTTTGTAACTCCCGTACCTATACATATTCATGATTTTTGAACCCGGGTTTTCGTCTCGAATTTACGAAAGGAAATTAAGGAGATTTAGCAAAAAAGCCTCCTTGTGGAATCAAAGACTATGCTAATTGGCGGCTTACGTTAATTACTCGCGCCCTCTTGTGGGGAGCGGACGAACTTGCATATTTGTAATCTGTACTTTACACAATTCCGATTCGAATTTGGATTTTTTTTTTTCTGTGCAGGTTGCTTTAAAAAGGTTTCATATATTTAAATTAAGCCATAAACCCCTAAACTTAAATATAAACCAGTCCAAACTTCGTTAAATTGACACGGCGATGCCTTTTTCAATTTGAATACATTACAATAATATTTTAAAACTTTCTGTTTGTTCGTGGTTGTTTTTTAATTTTTTCCATTTATTAATTTCAATCTTGACGCCTGTTAATATATTCCATGTCCGCGGCTAAATTGAAAAGTTTGAGTGTCCACGGATTTTATTTGTACCCTCATTTAAATAACGGAACCCCCTCCCCCTCCCCCTCCCGGTACATGAGAAGCGAATAAACTATGAGTGGACTTTATTTCGTATTCTACAATATTATTTTGGTACGGACGAAAATATATTTTATTGTAAATGATGCGTTGCTATTTACTTACTCTTTAAATAATTTAACTTTGTGTTCCGTTGTGAAATGAAATGGTATAAAATAATATGTTATGGTTTTTAACCTTAATGATAAGATAATATGACACAGGTCATATTAAATTCACAATCATACATAACATAAAAGTAGAAAATAGCATAGGAAATTAAATGTAAGTACTACCTAATTATTGTTGCTTACATTATTGTTGTTTTATTCGTAAGAAAAAATCATAAAAATGTATTTAATATTTTTAATTCGAAAATGTGCTATTGATATGACATTTTTAGTAAATTTTTAAGCCTATATGTTCGTTGAAAGTAATCTGTACATACCTATATTTTTAAATAATGCAGAAACATAACCGGAAATAAGTATAGCACCCATGTACCTAAGTTTTTCTACATATTTATTGTGCATGATTTAATCTTTACATTTTATTATAAAAATTCAAAGATAAAAGAAGACATAGCAAGTAAGTATCACAACCGAAAATTTTCCATTTAGGTACCTACTACTGTCCACGGAATTTCGAGTTAAATGTGTAGTGAATTTAAACAAGCTCATCTGCCGTTACTATGGCATTCCGATTTGTGACGTCACGAGTGCTCTAGAAATTACTAGTTACTGCCCGTGGTATTGCTTGTACTAAATACATATATTATGATATATTTATATTTATGGCTTTATCATGCTCTAATTACGATTGTTATATTTAGCCTATATAATCTGTCTTTTTATTGAGGCAAAAGTTATATAAGATGCTATGAGCTAAGAAAATCAAACTTAACTCAAACTTAAACATTAATTACCTATTTATTATTCATTTTACAAGGGCTTATCAATAATAAAAATACATAATTTCACATTTATCACCGATTCGGAAGGCAGTTTCTACAGAGAAGATCCAATAGGAAACTAGGTTGCTCTTTTAAAGCATGCCAATTCATATAATTTTTCATAATATATACTCGCTGCGCTCCGCGGTTTCACCCGTGTGGCTCCGCCGCTCCGCTGCTGTTGGTCTTGCAATTGCGTGATGATATACAGCCTATAGCCTTCCTCGTTGAATGGGCTAACTAAGACTGAAAGAATTTTTCAAATCGGACCGTAGTTCCTGAGATTAGCGCGTTCAAACAAACAAACTCTTCAGCTTTATTATATTAGTATAGATATCATAATGACTAACACGCATACACCTTTCATCAACTCTTGACTCACTACCTACTACACATCATTTAGGCATATTCAAAGTGTGCATGTGCCCCATAGATACCACAAGTTGCATGAGTACCTACCCTTTACTTCATCGATGAACTACGAAAAAGCCCAAAACAACAGTATGTACAAATTACCCGAATCTGGTCGAAATAGAGCAACATACACCAGCTGACATTGCGTTTGTTACGCGATATCTCTAATTATTTTTTTAGAACCGATGGCAACCGATAACCGAACGACGGCCGATCGCATAAATTTGCATTTATTTCATATCCAGTGAACAGGGGAATAAAATTAGACGCACATGGGCTCGGAACCGTTGCTTTTTAACGGCCGCTCTTTCCCATGGGTTTTTGTATGCCGAAAACTAAGCCGAAAACTTAGATAAAATAGATTTTGAAGTAAAGGCGAGTCGAGAGTAAAATTTAAAGGTCGCGTCATGGCAATACCGTCACGTCATGGAGTAAGTCGACGATTTTGTTATCTTTGAATCATGCCAGAAAGTTTCACTTCTGACACGTGTGCTCGGCTTTGAGAACTTGAATGATCTATGGATTTCTGGGACGTTAAAATATTTCATCTGCATAGCTTTTATGAAGTAGCTGTGCCGAGTGGTTTCACCTGCAGACGAACCCGCGGGCAAAAGTGATTTCAATAGCAGCTTATGTGTTATTCTGATACATAAGCTACATCACAGCTAAGTATTATCATAATCCGTTCAGTGATTTTCGCGTGAAAGAGTAACAAACATCCATACATCCAATTCCATACTTAAAAACTTACAAATAACTTACAATATTACTAACAATATTGGTAAAGTGATTCTGTATTATTAGGTAAAATTTTCTTTACTTTTAATGTTTTAAAAATAAAATTAATTTGCTTTAATTAATTTTTTGCGTTTTTTTAATCTATTCATCAAAAGATGGCGCTCTATAACCTGGTAACTGATATTCTATTGCAGAAACTGCTCTCATGAATAAAAAAATAATTTATTTATTTATTTCTTAATACATACATTTATTAGCACAAATTCATCTTAATTAACTGATAATTGATAAAGTTATCTAAATAAGATAAAAGATGGAGATATTTGGGAACATTTCCATAAATATTAGCTTAACTTAAACAGTGACATGAGAAATGAGAATACTAAATGATTAAATTAAACTACTTTCACTCAAGTAGTTAAATATTAAAAATAAATCATCATAGAGTATAATATTAAGTTGGTAGGTATATATTATAAGATATAGAAAGTATGTATGTACTAATGAAAATGAACCAATATTTTTAAGACTTGAATTGTATTTCAAGACGCACATTAAAACATTTATTTATTCAATTAGACTTCTTCTAGAAGCACTTTTGAATCATCATAACTTATTTTTAACATCTACCACCGATTCGGAAAGGAGAAGAACCGGGAAGAAACTCCATAGTTGCTCTTTTAAATCATGTCAATATTACAATTTAATTTTACAAAATAATATGTAACTGCATACCTACATCATAATATGCCAAAAGAGCTGTCCTGTGGTTCTTACGCGATAACCCTCCATGGATAAATTAAATGAATTAACTTCAAATTTAACATTGACATTGAATAACAAGCAAAACATTTGACCGTAATGCATTGGCACTAATGCAAGCAAATTTATTCTTCCACGATGAATGAATTAATGAATAAAGCAGACATTCCTCACGACTACTTCTTATTTGGTAGGATTATTGAATCACATTGTTCAAGTATTGTACGATTGATTTTACTAATGTTTTATTAATCGGGATAAACAGAATTAAATGGCATTCCAAAACTTAATATGTTTGCTTTAGGATTTATATTTTCAAAATAAACGTTATTCTTTTCAAAATGAAGTACATGTTATTTGAATAACTATTGTAAAATTTTGGTGAGTAATAAAGATGTAGGTAGGTACTTACATAGATTTTAAACAGTTGTTGTACTCTGCAATTCCATTACAAGTAAACTAGCTGTGCCCCGCGGTTTTACCCGCATTGATCGTCTCCTATATCCTTCCTCGATAAATAGGCTATCTAACACCGAAATAATTTTTCAAATCGGACCAGTAGTTCCTGAGATTAGCGCGTTCAAACAAACAAACAAGCTCTTCAGGTTAATAATATGTATTAAGTATAGATATATAATATAGCTATGTATAACACGTACAATACCTATACATTACATTTAAATAACTGAGATTTCTTTGTATTTTTTCGTAAAATAATACCAACCACATACATACTTATTTCTCAAAAACTCCGCGCAAACTTCTCTTCCTGAAAACAAGCAGTCCCCTTAACTGGGAATTGTCATAAAATAAAAGCAAAGCCAGTCAGTTTATCTTCTATGATTTACACCTATAGATACAAACTATACAAGGTTTGTGTGTTTGTTCGTTACCCGCACCGAGGGCCATGAATATTCATGAGTAGATACACCATATGCCTGTACATTTTTCATCGTGAGAAATTTTTATGTTGGGTGACTTTGTTTACCGTATTTACGTAAGCTGGGTATCGTTTTAGGGTGGAAATGTAAAATTTAATATATAAAAATTGTCGATAGCAATAAATATAGTAAAAACCTCGGCGAAGTCGGTGTACATACATAAAAAATATACCGGCCGAAATGAGAACCACCTTTTTTGAAGTCGGTTAAAAAAACACACACACACTTTAAATATTAATAAGATGAAGGAGCTGGAAAACAGAGGAAAAGCTTATCATCTTTGGCCTATTTAATCTGTGGTAAATGCAGTTACACACATTTTAATTTCACCTCCTTCTGCTATTATAGGTAGTTGCAATTTTCAATGAACTATTTTATATGTAGGTGAAGTTTTTAAGTCTGGCAAGTACAAAAATAAGCTATTTAATTTATTTTCTCATGCCTTATTAAAAAAAATCGTAAGAAAAAAAACGTTGATCGCCGTATGTTATTTTTATTTGTTACATAAACCGTAGTTATTAAATATAATTAAACGTCATAAACATTTTCTAGCTAGGTAAAACGTCTATGTATTTTATTATAATTGTAACAGAAAACTTGGTAATTAAAACACAACCATAGCATGTACGGTTATCGTCTAAATACTAACGTTACAATACATTACACCGCAAACTACGGAAAATTGCACGCTATTCCCCCCTCTATTTCCACCTCGATAATGGGGAAATTAGTGTGACGTATTTATGATTTAATTAACATGTTAATATTGTTAAATATTTGTGTGTTGATGAGTGCTGACGTGGCTCGGCTAATGTTTTCCTTGTTTGTTTTATTTTATCACGCTCGAATTAAATATGTTAAGTATTAATGAACTGCTTATAAGCTACAGTTATGACATGCTTATATAAAGAACTGGGATAACATATTTTCGTATAGTAATATTATGTAGTTTTAGTATAGGTAGGTATAATGGGTACAATAGTACCTATGGTTTACCTAGTTTTGCATTCGCTCCTGACACTGGCGGATTTGAACAATTGTTTCAGTAGAGTAGTTATTATATTTTGTGTGAGGATTACATAATATGGTGTTATTTTCTTTTTTTCAGATAGAAATATCTAGAAAAGAAGGAAGAAAGATATGAAATAGGCGTTATTTATGACCGCGGTAACGAGGATAGAAGTAAATTACCTAACTATACAAACGCATATAATATTATTTAGTATATATACATAATGCTACTTCTGTCAGAAACTATATATACCCTTGGAATATGCTATTTGCTCAATAACATACAATTTTTAACAAAATTTGTTCATTGTCAAATAAATTCAAGACGAAGCCTATACTTATGTATCCTACCAAAAGCAACCTTAAATAAAACCGGCCAAGTGCGAGTCGGGCTCGCGCACAAAGGGTTCCGTAGCAGCAAATATAATAAATTACAGTTAAATCAACCTATCTCAAAAACTATAAGAGATACTTTGATCAAACCAAAAATCGTTGAAAGAGTTAATTAGCATGCATCACCTCTATTTTTTTTAGAATTTTATACCCCGTAGTTATAAAAATAGAGGGGGGGGGGACATACTTTTTACGACTTTGAGAGCTGATATCTCAAAAACCGTTCACTTTAAGAAAAATGTTTTTTAGAAAACTTTATATCATTTTAAAAGACCTTTCCATTGATACCCCACACGGGTATGTACATCGAAAAAAAAAATTTCATCCCTCAGTTACATGTATGGGGGGCCCCACCCCCAATTCTTTTTTTTACTATTTAGTGTCATATTTTTGTAGCGGTTCATACAACACATATTCCCATCAAATTTCATCACTGTAGTACTTATAGTTTCCGAGTAAATCGGCTGTGACAGACGGACAGACGGACAGACGGACAGACGGACATGACGAAACTATAAGGGTTCCGTTTTTGCCATTTTGGCTACGGAACCCTAAAAACTATAAAATGTCAGTTAAAAAAACTAAAAGTTAATAATATCAAGCCATGAGGTCAACCGTTTACCGCCGTGACCCCCGCCTCAGTGGTAATTAGCAGAGGAAGGAAGTCCCTTCGATTCCCTGATACATATATTAGCATATGATTTACATATGCTATGCATGCCCTAGTTATGGTAACGGATTCATATTTTGTGGTTATTTTGCTGTATTGCCTTTGTTTTAAAGGAATTTGATTGTCTTGTAATTAATTTATCGAGTTTAATTGTAAACACATAAATTGTTTATTTCATTTTAAGTTTAACAAATACACTGTTAGTCAAATGTCAATTAAAGGTAATTCTGTTATAAAAAAAAAACTATTAAGATAGTATTTGTAGCTTGAAGTTTGAAAATTTTGAAGTTTTGAGATTGAATATAACTAGATAACAAACATACAACATGCAAAAATACTATCGGCTCTATATTCGAAGAAAATAATAGAAGCTTAAGTCATAGGAATTAAGAGTTTAAACTTTAAAGGCGATTAATCAATTTTCAATCGCTTAACATAAGAAAAAAATATTCTATGCTCTTAATATAATTTCACGCTGAAATTCGAAACTTCACGATAAGAAAGTTTTACATGTTAGTATTTTCTTGTTATTTAACGCTTTTTAGTTTTAACATTAAAGTATCTACGTGAAAATAATGTACATTAGGTCACTTCCGGTGAGGGGAGGTTGGTATTGGTGGATCAGCTGACCGTATATCCGGTTGGGGGATTTTAGTGGTCTTGTTAGGTCAGGTTTTAGAAATTATTATATTATACTAGCCGTGCTCCGCGGTTTCACCCGCATTGCTTCGCTCCTGTTGGTGTTGGCGTGATGATATATAGCCTTCTTCGATAAATGAGCTAACACCGAAAGAATTTTTCAAATCGGACCAGTAGTTCCTGAGATAAGCGCATCCAAACAAACACTTCAGCTTTATAATATTAGTATAGATTTCGAGTTAAAATAATGATGCGGATATATTGTGTCTATATACTGATGTTATAAGCAGGATGATTTGTTGGTAATGACAATGATGAAAATTCATCTGCAGCTAGTAAGCTATATTATCATTACTGAATTATATACTTTTTTTCCATCTGAGTCAGGATATAAATAATCAAGCAAGGCCATTCCATCAAACAATGTGTAGTAAGAATTCTTAGAAAGTCAGTAGAGTCGAAGCTTTGAGAGGCTGGATCGTTTGCAGGCTGCTGAAAATAACGTTTTAACATGTATAATATTAAAAAGTGATTAATTTAATGTATCTGTAAGCATTCAAGATAGAATTTTATATGCTTTTCTAATACAATTGGCTGTCATAAAAGAGTGTATAGCGTTACCTAAGCAGGTACGGTGGTACACATTTACCAATAAAATGACACAATAAAATTGGAGATCGCTGCAAAAACAATAGTACAGCGATAGGACGTTATCCGTTGAATGTTATTTCACATAGTGCTGGCCAAATACAACATTATTCCGTCGCATTTAGCCGCAATAGTGATGTGACGATTAACATACGTGTGGTTAAATAAATTAATAAGTAGGGGAGATGGGCCCAAAGCGGGCACCTTACGGGAAAATTAAAAAAAATGAAGTTTGAAAAGAAGTTAATCCATTTATTTTTTTGCCAAAAGTTCCATTAATAAATACTTTTGAATGCTAAGTGGTTAAATTTGTCAAAAGTTAAAGTATATAATCATTATTAACAGATTACTAAAAGCCTACGATTGCCCGCTTTGCCCGAAGGGGAGGCCTAAAGCGGGCTTTCGTTTAGGGCAAAACGGGCAGTAGTTGGGTAAAGCGGGCAGACCTGGATTTAAACAGTAGATTTCAAAATATACAGCCACAAATAATATATATACAATAATAAATAGACTAAAAGACACAAAAATATTTTATAAGTTATGTATTTCAAACAGTCATACAATTATTTTTAAATGAATATATGAAACAAAGGAACTTCTTAGGAGCTTTAAACGTTTAGGTACAATATTTCCAGATATATCTGAAATAATATTTAAAAAATAACGCCCTGTTTACAGTCTATCATTATTTAGTCTCTAATAAGCGATACAATTATTTCATATATATATTTTTTTATAAATCCTAAAATAATGTAATAGGTAGGTATACAAGTTCCAAAAATTCTTGTTTAGACAGCCCGTAAAATAAAGAGTCCATGTGGAATACGTATTCCAAAAGCTCCATTTCTTGTTCCGTAGAAAAGACAGTAAGTAGTAAACCTACCAAGCTTTACATTACACGAACCCAATTTAAGATGTCTGCAATGTCGTTCTTGGAATCCCATATTTAGTTGTTACTTTTTTGACAGGTTTTCCTAACTCTTGCACTTCTCGTTTTGCATGCTGCATAGTTGAGCGTTGCCATGAGGCTTGTGAAGTTTTACGCTTATATTTACGCCGGTTATGAGCGGTCATCTGAAAGGAAAAAGCAAATTAACAAAATAATGTAACATTTTAGCGGACGGGGCAAAGCGGGCGCGTGCCCGCTTTACCCTGCCCGCTTTGCCTTTTTCGACATTTGAAAGGTTCAGACGAAATTCTACCTCAAAATTTTTAGACACGTGGATTTTTATGGAACCAAAATATGGCCAGATAGCCACTTAATAACTAACAAATTTTGGTTAAAGGATTGTAAACACCAAAATAAAAAGAACACATATTACATACCTTGCAATATTTTTCAAAAATCGTCGAAAAACATTTATTTGTTGCAGCTTGTAAATGCGTGCTCGCAAGCGAATCCAACGACTCCCGCGAGGTGGGAGGGGTGTGGGGATCGTGCTCACGAGTCGCGCGCGCGCCATTATTTAAAATGCCGACTATACTGAGTGCCCTCTTTAGGCTCTGTGCCCACTTTAGGCCCCTTTCCCCTATTGCTCGCTTAAGCTCCCGGAATTATAGTTAAAAAGTAGGTATATACTTAGAGCCTAACAACACTCAGGAATTTACGTTGGTGAGTAATTTTAAAAATTTATTTTTAAGTTTTCTAAAACATAATTCTTTCTTCTTATTTCAAATTTTTTCCTCCAAATGTAATGTAGATTTCGTTCTTACAAAAAGTAGATTCTAATAAGTAGGTAAGTAAACAATTAGATAGATCTTATATTTCGTACAATGAGACATTCAGCAATGAAGTAATGAGTTTCTTTATCATTATTCAAGGCAACATAAACTTACTTGTAACTTACTGAATACATGAGCATACTCGCAATAGTGCATTACTTTTAAGCGTGCATATTCAATACTATAGAGAATAGATATTGCTGTATGATTCAATTAAACAAAATCGGCTCAATCGCATGCGATAATATTTTATACACATGATATAAAATCAGCATGAAGTCAATTTACTAGTGAATCGTCTCATCCGTTTTTCTCAGCACAGAGTACGCTTAATATGCGCATAAACTTAAACTGATCATCTGTTCAAAACTTGACATTGGCAGAATCCGTCCTCACTGGGATCGAGAGTTGCCACTTGAAAGAAGAAGAAGAAGAAGAAGTCAATTAACTAACTACATATATAATTCATACGATTTATACATTTACAATTTATTAAATATTATATGTAATCAGTAATTTTCTATCGACTATATCCCATCACTATTCCAGCGAGTATGATTTAGGGAGACAGTCGGGTAAGTGGTATTGTTTCATTAGTTACTAGATATCCGAGATGTATGGTCACCGTTTAATTACTATGCTGTATGATGGACTGAGGGAAGGACATTTTTATATTATATTTATATTATATGAATATTGAACATGGTTGAAAGGTTAAAGCCACTTTATAGGCATATTGGTACAATAAAAAGAAGAGGCTTGGTGACTAGAGATGTGTTAAAATTAAATTGATATAATCTTTAAACAGTCTATGTTCTATTGTTATTGGTATGATGGTGAGAGTCATCATTGTTGTGTGTATCTTTACATAATTTTAAGGATTTAACATTTCAAGAGCGAAAAAGTCAGAAAAATTGAACTATTATTAATATCACGTCAATAAACGTAAAATTACAGTGTAGTGGCAAATATCTTGTACCAAAAAAATTGTGCCTACTTTGTATGATATGATTTAACTCTTGATAATAGCTAGGTGCAAGATCACAGCGTGAAATACTCAGAAATATCCGTAGACTAGTTAATAATGAACATCTAGCCAAAACTCAAATTTTGAGAAAATCGTGAAAGTTGCAGCGTAAATCAAATCTCTATGAAGCTCATGGTATCTGCCCAGATTTCTGTAGGAACGACAGCGTCCTAGACGCACCCAGGTGCTTTACCCTGTATTTCGCATTTCCCTGTACTTCATGCATATTAAAACCCAAAAAGATATATTTATTAACCTCAGGTAATACAATCCTGCAATTCGGTTCACAGCGTCCATATAACGTTCCGGTATGAATGCCCAGATCAGCCGCCACCTGTCGACTTCCCACCGAATTTATAATTCGGGGATTGTGCAGATCTCACTAATTGTATTCACCGAGCTACACGATATAGACAGACTGTTTGCTTTTAATTGATTGTGGGTTTTTGCTGGACACAGGACTGCAGTTGACCTTTTTGTTGGTATACTATAGCTGGCCAGGCGGTATATTCTAGACAAGACTAAAATATGTAACATATCTATAGATATATATAAAACTCAAAGGTGACTGATATAGTGATCTATCAACGCACAGCCCAAACCACTGGACGTATCGGGCTGAAATTTGGCATGCAGGTAGATGTTAGGACGTAGGCATCCGCTAAAAAAGGATTTCTCGAAATTCTTGCGGGAACGGGGAAAAACGGGGATGCACGTACAAAGCCGTGGGCGGAAGCTATAGTTCCTCCATATAATCGATTTCATTCTTATATAGGTAAGTAAGCATTAAATATTGCTAGATATTTAAATCTTTAGATATAAGGTACATGATACTGATGTCATATTTCAAATATAGGTATATAAATAACAGTAGCAGATATATTTAAAACGCTTTTATTCTCATGCTTGGTTAGGATTTCTATCAACCAGCTAATAAAAAAGAGGATTGACAATTTATGTGTTTGTTTGCCGATCTATACCATAATAACATTTTTAATTGATATTTTCTAAAATATAACATAAGGAAAGACAATTTTATCACTATTTACCTGCTTTAGAAAAATAATTATTGTCACATAAAACAACTGCAACGAAAGTCAATTATTTAGACTATGTTCTTTAAAACATAATGTATTCAACGTAAATGCGCCGGCGCCGGTCTCAGACGCGTAATTTCACGCATCGCGGTACGGGCAAATTGTGTGTTGCACCTACCATAGGTACATACACACTAAACGGTCATAATCTTCGCTTTTTATTTCTTACATTTTCCGTTTAGACGTTCAACTTTTTGTAACAAATCTTTCTATTTATGATACAGGTAAAAACAACTCCATTTCAGGAATAACTATAAATTTGTCTATGAAAGAACAGATTTCTTTTTGTAATGGACAAAGTAAAAAAGTGTTGCGTGTGTTTTAAATAGACATTCTGAGATACATCATAAATTTGCGTTACGGCGTTATTTTCAAAATGCTTAAATTATACGAATGTTTAATTATTAATAGATACCTACTTAAGTATTGGTAGTAGGTATCTACTTTTGTTCATGACAGTAAATTCTTTATAATATTAATAGGTATGTGGCAGTTGATGTCTATAGATAAGTAAAAAAAATACTTTGCTGCGCCTAAGATGATATCCTACCTGCTTGAAGAAAAAATAAATTAATGTATGGATCATTGATATAAATACCTACTTAGGAAACAATGAATTTCAATAGCAATCGCATTGGTACTTTTAAA
This sequence comes from Colias eurytheme, assembly GCF_061535395.1. Lineage (NCBI taxonomy): Eukaryota > Metazoa > Arthropoda > Insecta > Lepidoptera > Pieridae > Colias > Colias eurytheme. Next base: position 12,521,808 of record NC_142990.1, read on the forward strand.
TTATGTAGGTAAGTATTTTCAATCGTAATTCTAAATGCATTCAGTTTTTAGATTCCTGTTGAGGAAAACACAAAAAAACACACAACTAATGATTTATTTATTTATTTATTTATTTTGGTCTACCAACGTTTGTTTACATTACATATAAAATATCAAAATTCACATTTAAAAAATACTTTCTGTTATTGTTTATTTTCAAATTCATAAATTCTTGTTACTTTCTTGCATTTGCAATTGTATTTAAATCAGAAGTTGATATTCGCAAAACTAACAGCAAACTTAACGGCCATTTACCTTCCTCGCTTTGCTATTAATACGCATCTACTATCGATTCCTAAAGCATATAGTTAACTATAACATAGTACATATAGTAAACGATAACACGACTCATTTTCCGTACAAATAAGTAGCCAGTAAACTGTCTCGTCCATTGTTAACAATCATTTGTGTGCGCGCTGCGTGAAATGAACTTAACCGCCTACACACACACACACACACACACACGCACATACGCATTATGTAAATAATTGTCACTTTCCATACGAGGTAATGATGTAGTTTTGGTATTGGTTCGTCTTTGTCATGTGGTTACAAAGAGGTGATGTTAAAATGCATTGGAATCACTACGGAGTAGAAAACAAAGTCGCTGCCCGCTAACTGTCTGGCCCTATGTGTTTAGATCCAGAAAAATAAGGTGCGGATTTTGATTTTGATTTATTTAATAGATAGAGTGGTTTCAGTGGTAAGTTTTAATATGGTATTTTTTAAGTTGTAGACAACACGGGCGAAGCCGCGGGCGAAAAGCTTGTAAAAACAATTTAAGCTAATGTTGTAGAAGGAAATGTTATAATTTCATAACATACATAATTAAAAATATGTTGTTCATAATTAACACTAGTATATCGATAATTGGTGTAATTATAAAAAAAATATAACAGTCACACATTAGGTACATTATAAATCAAACTGAAATATGCGTTCAACAATATTAGCAAATAAAAACGATTCGTCGAAATTTGTCACGCCACTACAATAATTTATTTCTAACCATGTTTACATTAATTATCCCAGTCAACACATTATGTATATAATTATCTATACACATACAAAACGCATTCAACGCAAGGTGTGAAATCTCGATCGACATTGAAAAAACTCACAGATAACTCGCTGCATGTATAAATTATGTTACGAATTAATGAAGCAAGGTCGCTTGAATACATTTTCCGTTTACTTTCGTGTTCAACGTGCTCGCTACGTCATTATAATTTATGTTAACTATACAATAAATTCATTACGACGCGCGCTCAGATACGAACCATTGGTTCCGCTACCCGCCGCTAGATGGCGTAACGTGTACTGAAACAATTTGACGTCTGTATTTTCTATCGCCTGAAGCTCGCAATAAAAGTTTGCCGCTTGTCTAGGCTGCAGACTCAACACTGACGTAGTTATGTTAATATAGTGAGTCGGTTTAGTGGGATCATTACAATATTTCAGTAAGTAATGCTCAACCACACGCAAACTTTGTTTTTAAGGTTTTTGACATTGTCTCTCTAATAGAGGCTATTAATGAGACGTTTTTATTAAATGGATTATGTTGTAATGTGGTAGTGTTATTGTGAATGTGAATTACGCTGGGTTTAGTGGTTATAATAATTATTCACTGTTAAACTTAAAAGTTTTGATAAATATAGAGGTTTTGTGTAAAAATAAATACTGTTACTAGTCAATGTGAAAAAAACATGTTTAGGAACTAATGAATGAAAACATTTTGACTGTAGTTATCTTTTATAGGCTAAAAAATGCGAGGGAAATAAGTAAAACAAATCTCTCGTGTTTCAGAATAAGGTTTATTGTGACTTTACGAATATTTTTTTATTTCTTATTAGAACTTAATCAGACCATATCGACAGGATTGTATAAATGAGATTTAAACTTATTTCCGTACAGATATACATTATATACCTACTGAATAGTAATATTGCACTATATCTACTGAATAGTACCTAATATTGCACGCAGGTAATATTATACTTTCATACTTACCTATTTGTCATTTTGGTTTCGATTAAGAAGTATTATAATTTATAACAATCTATGAGTTATTAAGAAAATATTTATAGAGCACTTACTTCCAAAACTATGCGTACATCTAATATACATTTGTTTATTCCTATGCAGATTCCCTAATAACTTATGCAAAAACTAGTGTTTTCAATAGAATATTCCCTCTAGAGTGACATTTTAGTGCTAACGGAAAATCACAACACATACTCGTATATAAATTATCAACTGTCGTACATTCCATTTTCCGCACACACGCATAGATTTCCATCTGTCTTTGTGTGCGTGCAACTATCTCTTTCGCACATATTACAAGCGCATTTCCCATCTCACTCGCCTATAGTGAAGTGATGTATTTTGTAGTCTATTATGCAGCGCTTAGTAATTCAGATGTTTGGTCATAAATTGAAATTTTTCGTGACCTTGGAGTGGAAAGTTGGTTTTTCTTTGCTTTTCTTTGTATATTTTGTTCCTTTTACAAAGATTGATTGTTAAAAGTTAGCTAGGCCTAGAGGTATGCTTTGGCGGTAGCGCGATGTTTTTCATAATGCATAATTGCTGAATTTACTTAAAAAATATAATTTTGTAGGCTACGACAGTTTTGTGAAGATTCTCATTTACCTATGCATTTCAAACTTATAAGGATTTGCTAAACGATTGCTTGTTTTAAAAACATTTTCGTGTGTTCCTCACAAATACGAAACATAGGCTACCAAACGTATACAAAAATATATTAATTACAATGGCTGTCGTGGCATAGGAAAAATCCCGTCCTAGAGTGTGGTGTACGTTATCTTCCAATGACCAATCATACAAAATACATTTGCTCGTCCACCGGGCGGGTCGGGCGGGGGGGGATGTAGGCGTTGCCGCGCATGCGTCCCGTTGTCAAGACAACCGCACGTAACTGCGTCTGTGTGAGTTACAGCGTGGATATCAGCTTTTGGTGTTCCGTTTAAAAAATTAAAACAGCTGTTTATATGTTGTTATTTTTCCGATTAGATAGTACATTTGGTTATAAAATATTAAATAAACTTGTAAATTATTGTGATAAAAGACATGATAGCAAGATATAAGTTCTTTGATATGGAAAAGAATCGATATGTGCCTTCGTTATAAAGGAATGCGTTTCTTTATTGAAAATTATTGGAAGCATTCCAATCGTGAAACAACAACATAACGATTAATAAAAAACAACTGTATTTTTGAAATATTTTAATGCATATCAATTTTTTGCATGAACAATAACATCCCGTAGATCGGCTATATAACAAGAAATAATTGTACAAAAACGACAAGATATCATTCAAGTATTAACATTAATAAATAATATAAACAAATAAGCGTTCCAACCGAATCAAAAGCACATGTCTTCAAAGTCAATGACACACTGCACTAAACGATTTATTTACGCATATTTCTAAATATATTAAATCGATGACGTCACAACACGCCATTACACCGTACGAGGACTACAGCACACATGCGCGCGGCGCGCACACACGCACACCGCATGTATTTACTGCGTCACGTCGCACGCACACAGACGCACCACGCCCCACTATCTATGCTATACGTAAATTCCGTAGAGACCTGAAAAGGAGATTTCCAAGGGCCTTTTGAAACCTTCGGCTTTTAACCGTTAAAGCCTTTGTGGACTCTCACGGGAGATAATCGTAAAACCGACGATTCTTTGATGCCTGATAGAGGGCCTTAAATGTAAGAGCCTGGTATGTACTACCGTTTATATAAGCTCATGTATTGCTATTTGTGCTTGACAATCGATTACAGCTTTGTTGCACGTTATTGCAGTTTAAATATTGTTTATTCACGGCAAGAAACAGCATATTTAAGGTTAAAATGTTCTTTCAAAAAAGTGTCCGCAAATAGAGTGTTCACATAATATCTACCGTTGTTGTATAAAAATAACTATGTTGACGTAGTAATAACTAAAATATCATTATGTCTCATAAAATTCAGTTTTTATTATGAAATTTATATGTTCTTTACTACTTTCATTTCGTAGAATTTTCATTCAATTTCCCAATTCGCTGGTAACATGTTTAGGTATTATCGATGCTAAACTTTATGACATTTTACGATCTGTATGAACAATAAATTTCAAATTTATATGCTGAAATGAAAGTAGTCTGTTATGTTATGGAATCATATAGATATTGTCCAGATGTTTCCTAATATATTAAAATTATTTATGTACCTATCGTTACATGGTTAAAGCTGAAATTTGGCTAGAAACCACACTTAAAAATTTAATAAAGTATACATTACATACAAGTAGGTACATTTAACAGCAGATCTAAATACACAGATATTCCTATCTATTTTCACGGTTTTACAAATCGTGTAACCATAATATTTTTTCCGTGGGTTCGCATTTAGCCATTTTTCTCAAAAATTGTTCTCATTTAGGATCAAATCCCCATATTCTGATCGATCGACACTCGACACACAACTCTCTCTGAAATCGTAAGAAGCGGAGATCATCTATCTCAACTTCGCAAATTCTTTAGAAAACAAAAGCGAAACAACTAAAAGGTACTGAAAGGACTATAATGTCATTGTCATCACCAAAAGCATTCATTATACACTTCTGGATCTTAGGAAGTGATGAAATTTTGTTGTTCAGTGAGCGTCCGGCAGATTCACAACCTACCACCACTGCAACTTTCTGTCAAGAAACAAAAATGTGAATCATACTATAGTCACTGTAGGTCATGGACTATACACTGAAATGGTAAACACTTAGCATCTACCAGGATCGCAGGAATCGCAGAGGCCCTGCACACGTGCTGCGAGCGCCTTCCAATCTACCACCACTGCTATATTCTAGAAAACAAAGAAGGGTATTAAGAGTCACTGTAGATCATGAACCGCATTGTCCTTGTAACCACGTATAGCATCTACCAGGATCGCAGGAAGCGCAAAGGCCCACGCCGGCCACGCGTTTCGTTACCACCTACCACTGTATTGCATGGTTTTTTCAGGAAACATAACTAACCAAATGAGAGGAGCACTGTTATAGGTCATGGATTATAACATCACGCATCCACGCATCTACCAGGATCGCAGGAAGTGCAGAGGCGCACGGGCTGCGCGCTGGCCACCACCTACCACCGCGTTTTTTTTTCAGGAAACAAAAAAGCGAATCAAATAAGAGGCACTGAAGGTCACGGCCCCATCGATCCGACGAAAGTGAGACCGCCACTACTAACACCGTCCCGTTGGCTATGCAGCCTGAATTAATCGCGCATATATTTGAATACATTTGAAGCGGTGGTCGTCGTCCTCTTAAGTTCAACCGATTTTGTTTCGTGCACGCTTTTTCGGGATGTTTGTAGGAATCTAAATGTGAAGTAGCTTTGTTGATCGCAAGGTTGGTATCACCTGAGCGTGGAGACGGTGCGTTTGATGCATCTGCAATAAATAAAAAAGATAGTTTTCAGGTTTTACATGCGATCTGTTAAAGATAATTTCCCGGACGGTAATGCTATAAGGTTAATGACAAATTGATTAGAAGAATGCAATTTAATTTAAATTAAAGAAAAATCAATTAAATAGGTACTTTTTTTTCCAGTTTTCGGTTCAGCTCGAACAAAATGTTTTTTTCTTTTACGCATATCTCAAAATTAAACGGGAAACGGTAAACAAATTTAAACGGGAATAATGGTAACTTTCTGGAAGTTACCATTATTTTGAAATAGTCTTTAAAAGCCTATATCCAGCAGTGAAAGATGTAATGATACCTAATGATGATGATTTAAAAATGAAACTAATAATAATATCCGAAGCTACAAGTTGACTACTATCAACTATGTAGGCAAGTTATCTTAAAAGCGAACCATCATTTCCGTAGCTCAAAAGGATATTAACAATGCAGCAGTTTATACAATTGACGCTTCTCCTCTGGAAATAGCAAGCTATTAAGATACAGTCATATGAACTGAATATTTTATTTAATACAGTATTTTATATTATGTAACTAGATTCCAAAATTTATACGAAATAGTTGGTCGCCACTCGCCACCAATGTTTATAAGGAACTAGCTTACCGCCCGCGGCTTCGCCCGCTTTGTCTAAAACCTAGTAAATTATATACCAAAACCTTCCTCTTGAATCACTCTATCTATTAAAAAAACTGCATCCAGATCCGTTGCGTAGTTTTAAAGATTTAAGCATACAAAGGGACATAGGGACAGAGAAAGCGACTTTGTTTTATACTATGTAGTGATGATAAACACGTAAGTAGTTTCATAAATTTTACGACATATTTTGTTAAGATTAAAATATTATCTGTAGTTATTTAGATGTAGGTAGTTACTTTGTTTCCTTTTGTAATTAAGTTGTTGTTCCTTAAAATATATTTACAATGACTTCAAAAACCAGCATAATATTATAGTAGGTATACAATACAATCCTTACAAAAATTTCTTCTGATTCTTGTATCATTTCTTCATTGATCGGTTGAAAAAGAAGGGTTTTCTACATGTCCTACACAATATAACTCATCTATTTGTATCACGCATTATGGCCGAGCCCCTATGGAAAGTGGGGTATTGCTATTCCTGTCTCGTCCCTGCAGATACCTTACGAACATTGTCTAATATGAACAAAGCGGTGTGCTGTATTTTGAACTGAGTATAATTAAAAAGGTGGCGCCATATTTTTCTATTTACAAAAAACTGACTAGTACAAGAGAAGAAAATTTGGCTGATTTTAAATGTTACATTTTTCCTTACTTTTCATAGATGCTTCATCTATAAATGAACAAGGTAGGTATGTAACAAGAGGAGATGTTTTCAATTCGGGCCAGTAGTTACTGAGGTAAGCTCGATCAATCAAACAAATAGTATTTATTAATAGATATATTCATCGGATTATATTTATCATCCTCCTTATTATTAATGAGTCTGAACCAAAATATCACAGTATTTTCTTGTACCAGTTCACAGTTGTGATCGAATTCTTGAAACCTACAAGTGTAATTACGCAAAAATGTATGATATGACATTAAATTCTACGGTCTAGAGGTCTAAATAAATATCTTCCATTTTTTAATCAGTACTGTAAGTACAATTTTGTATTCAAACTTAATATACCTAAGTAAATAGGAAAAGCAATCTTTTACGTACCTATGTGATAATTTTAAAAAATAATTCCTATTTCGCTGTAACTTAACTAAAAATTTATTATTTTCAATTTTTAAAATTACACATAGTTAAGATAAAGTCAGCCAATACTTATATAAGAAATAAGCTTACGTAAAGCTCGTATCGGCGGCCATCTTTGCCATCTCTATCGATATTGCTCGCTGTACCAGATTAAAACGCTTAGACGTGCCTACAGCATTGTGCTGCGTTTTATACAGAATATTATGAATTAATTAATATATAACACAGTGTTCGATGGGAGGAAATTAACCATATATAACGTGTGTTGAAACATAGGTGAGAAAATTTAAGCTTCATTCTATTTATTATCGTTATGGTAATAAGGTTTTGGAGCAATGATTGTTAATCATTATCACTACATAGTTAAAAACAAAGTCGCTTTCTCAGTTCCTATATATGTTTAAATCTTTAAAACTACGCAACGGATTTTGATGCGGTTTTTTTTAATATATAGAGTGATTATCGAGGAAGGTATTAGTATATAATTTATTAGCTTTTGGAAGAAGTTAGTTTGACCAATAAAATAATGGCATCGCGAATCATAGATTGTACCTATACTTTTTAAGTTCAATTGTATGCATGTCGTTGGAAAAGATATTCAATTACTTATTTTTAAAAGTATTATCAAAATCAAGTGACTCCTCAAATTAAATTGCTTACTAGTATGTTTGTTTACCTATATGTAAAACAGCGTTATTTGCTTGTTTTAGAATTGAAAACTCTACCACCATAAAAATTTCTACTCTTTAAACTTGAAGTTCCTCCAATACTTTCAAAGCTTCTTTTAATTCATATGAAGACATAGCCCACGTATCCTGCTCGGGGGCAACGACCTGATTAAGATGCGACACACGCTTGACTTTTGTCGCCGACTGAATAAGGTCGGGCTCATTGTGGATGTGGGTTACAAACAATGTTTGATTTGTTTGTAATGACGCTGAACAGGATACTTTAAGTTTAAAAATACTTCATGGAGGGAAAATCTTGAAATTGTACTTACAAAGCTTTAATTAGCGGCTTTTAGTGTGATTTGGGCAGATGATGATAACGACTTTGTTAATTGTCAATAATTGTAGGCAGAATTTTATTACATCTAGGTTATACAATTAACAGGTATGTATAAACTTTTTTTAATTTATAGGCACCTTACTTGTATTAAATAAAAGTTAAAAATGCATTTTCCACAACTTATGTAAATGTTTATGGCCCAATTATGTAAAAACTACTAAATCAGTGTGGCTTAAATTTCTTATATATATGAGAACTTGTTCTTAAATTATACGTGGGCTTAAGACTCTCAAAAAATACACTATACACATATTTCTGTCTATCTTTATTCCACAGCCACAGTAAATTCAAGAAACAGAATCGTATAAAAATTTATAACTCTTCAAGGTCTGGAATCGCGAAACAATAAGTTTTCACGGGCAAGCCGGGACATCTGCTTTCTTTGAAAGCGTATCTTATGCATTTTACATGAGCCAGCCTACACACATGCAGTGACGCCACAGTTGGGGGAAAACAGTAGACAATTTAATAGTTTTGAAAGTTGTGAAAATATCAATAAAGGTGTTATTTGTTATGAACTAATGTAGAACTATTAAAGCAAATATCTCAAACTTAATAATGATAATATATTCAATCAATGATTTTATTGGATCATCGTGATAAACTATGATCATTGCTTGTTTAGAAAAGCTAATAAACTATTATCTTGTTTAGGGAAACTTTAATAAATGTCATATCTGATAGTATAATTTATTAAGCAAGTGCTATTTATGCATTAAAGAAAATACATATTATAATAACGCAAAAGATTAGTTTTCAATTAAATTTATAATAGATTCCTGCGTATGCTTCAATTATTATCCTCACGTCATGTTTATTTGCAATTCTTCTCTTCTTTCAGGGAAACTTTTGGTATCTGCTTGTAGCTTCCCCACTCTGTGTCCACTCATTACACAAAATAATGTATATATGTGCGTGTGAAGGCTCATCTGCAACAAACAAAATATTTGATTGTTATGATAGGTTAGTGACATAGAGGTACAAACTAGCATCCTTGGTATAGGGGTAAGTGTATAATATGTGAGACTAAACAGTGTCTACCTGTGTTCAATACGGTAAGGTAAGTTTCCAAATTGAACTATTAAAAATAGAGCATTCGGTTTCAGAACTTTTGTGGTCAAACCCATGCGCTACTATGCTAAAGAAATACGTCAGTTTGCCTGGTTGCAAAATCTTTAGCGTGGACAAATAATATATTATGGTAAAAACTATATCTTAAAATTATGCAGTAATAACAAGTGAAATGGCAAATCATTAAATAAATACACAAAATATTCAATTTCGCATCCAAATTTATCAAGCAGCTTTTGATTCCAGAAAAGATAGCAATTTTCGTAGAGCACATTCAATACGAATTTGAAAAAAAAAACATTTATACACATTGTAAACTATAAGATGAGAGATATTACAATTTATACAATTATTCAAGATCCTACGAATCCTACAACGCAATTATTCATTCACCGAAACTAAATTCAAATAAACCACCACCTTCAGCAAATATTTCATAACAGACTTACAATATTCACCTTTCCCGGACAGGGTGGGAGGGGTTAATGAACCTGCCGGGATGCAAGCCGACATTGCTATAATAGTTCCCAGGATATACTAGCTTGTATCTAGATTATCGATTTTGAGAAGGTTTCAATTTAAAGGTTGTGTATGCTGTTTAAAACGAAATATAGCTGCTGTTTTGTATTTCTAATTTAATGCTGTTTGAATAGTAGATTTTTTAACTATATTTATTTGTAGTACCTATGCTTTATGTTTGTTGGTGACGCATCTTTTAGCTCGATTTCCAAGTCAACATTGTATTTCTGGATGACGATTGAAATATACAATCTTAAAACGTAACTTTAACGTAAATTTAACGTTCATAATAATCAATGTTATTTTTTCTTAACAATGTTCTTTATGAGAGCAGACGTATTTGCTTGGTTTAGTTAGTTAAATATTTGAAAATCAAAGACTGCATGCTCTTTCGAAATTCAATATCAAAGGCTTTCCAGAATTAAAAAAATGACCTGTCCGATTTGATTATTATAAGAGGACTACTTCTATATAATAAACACAAACAGAGAGAAAAAGTGTGAATTTTTTGGCGAAATCAACAAAGTCACGGACCTCGAATAGTTCACTTCCTATCAATAGTATATCAGCAATCAGGCACACGAGGATATAAGATAAGGGAGTAATAAAATTACTAATTCCGCCTGAATTAGAAAGCTCATTTGGCGGGTCCAATTAACATAAAAGCAGCCTCATAAAACCTCTCCTAAATTCTGATAGAAGAACTATGTGTTACATGTGACTTTGTTTGCTATTCTGTTGGCTAAGATATAAAAGATTATGGTTTTGTTCGTAAGGATTAATGTTAAAGTATGGAACATTTACTGATAATATGATAGATTTGAGAAAATAATATAAGTCTTCATAATGGGATGCTTCTTTAGAAAAAGAATCGTAAATTATAATTTTTCTACTACCTCTTGGGTGGAATATTTACTTTGCCGATTAAGAGAGAATTATAAGTTTTGCTTTTTGTGTGCATATTGAAAAATCTAATAAGAAATTATACTACCCTTTATTTCGGTACTATGCAATAATATTTCTTTAGCTTTGTTATTCACAAAATTAAAAGAAAATACAAATCATTTATATCGAACCGATCTAAACGAAAAATGCATTTTCACTGTATAGTGTGTCAGTCAATTATAAAAGAAATTAAGGTTCCCAGTAAAATAGAAAATCCTATAGAAACGAAACAATCACCATCATCCCACATTACAGGAAGACCAAAGCAGCGCGAGTCAAGACGCATGCGCAGGCGCAATCGATAAATGATTCTACAGTCTGACGTTGAAAACACCAGCTGTTCCCTCACAATGGGGCCATACTGACATTTCAATGGTCCCCATTCTGGAAATTTGTAGAGCCTTCCGCTTGAATGGGAACAAGTGAATCGGCGTCCATTTTGTCATCGCTGTCTCATGTCCTACTGTTTAATCAGTTAGCATTCAGGTACCGCTGACGAGTAATTGCTGTGATTGAAATGTTATTTAGTGCTTTGAGTGTGAACGTTTAGATGGTTAAGGTTTTATTAGTGGGTTATGTTTTGGTAGATGCTGAAATGTTACTTGTGTGTTTGGGAATGTGTAACATCTCAGCTCAGAGTGACGTGAGTGTATGTACAGGAATGTGTACCTACACTTTAGTATAGACATAGGTCAGATAGATAGTGTCTTTGATCAAATACATGTTAGATTTTGTTACATGCTTTTTAGACATGTTTTCATATATTATTTTTTTACAGGTTATTGCGTCGAATTATCTTTATTAAAACTTTTCTGATTACAATAATATATTAATTTATAATATTAAAAATGTTGTTGTTATAATCTAACATAGAATAACTAAAAATAAAATCTTTGCTTCCAACAGAAACATGGAAAAAGAAATCAAAGGCGAGCACAATTGAAATATTCAATGAATACAAACATACTTCGAGAGGCGTACAAGAGAGCAATTAGAGTCGAAAATATTATCGGGACCGAGAACAATAACGAACCTTACCATTAAAATAAACGGAATATAAATCAGTTGGGATGAAATTAAAAAAAAACCGTCGCGACGGATGCATAGGAATATGGCGTCTACTCTGGGACCAATCAAAATTCTTCGTCAATTAAGTGAGTGGAGATCGCAAAAGGAAAATTGAAGGAAAACTGAGGGTGGCTTTGGATAGTGAATGGTTGGTGACAATCGCTTGTCGATGGTATTTGTCGATACTATTTTATGGGAGTGAATTTTATGGACCTTTGTAATATTTTGACGTTGAGGTTAGAAAAGCTCTATGTTATCATTTTGTATATCTAACAATATTTTGATGTAGAGGTTGGAAAAGCTCTACATATTAATATTTAGTGTGTAACACTTCGTTTATATCTTTTAATTTCAACGTAAAATATGAATTCTTTAAAGTAAAATACTATTGCATAAAAACAAATGTCAATCATGAGAAGTTCTATTATTTTGTAACTTTATTCTTTTTTATATTAAAGCGATTAAGTTTAACAGTTATTTTGATATGATATTGCATGTGGTTCATTGCGCTGAAAGCATACCAAACAATAACATCCACACAAAAAAAATCGTAAATTATTAAATCAAATCTATCGACAGCGTCCCATCCCTAGCCAGCTAGATATGAAAGCTATGGAAATAAAGTTTGTACGTCCCGCATTGTAAGGCAGCGCTCGTAAATGGATTTTATCACTATATAAATATCCCCTTACCCGCTGTTACGTTACGGCACGATACGTCACGTTACGTCACGTCATTGCAGATTTACGTGACGCGGGATTCCCGGATGATATTTTATTACGTCAATGATATATGTGGATTTTATGTTGCAAGTGCAGTTATTGTGTATCGGCTCGGCTTAATATAGAAGAAAATTCTTAAGACAGTTGATTTACATTTGGTGACAAATAAATCTTATCTTATATATAAAAATGAATCGCAAAATGTGTTGGTAAGCGCATAACTCGAGAACGGCTGAACCGATTTCGATAATTCTTTTTTTATTATATTCCTTGAAGTACGAGGATGGTTTTTATTTAGAGAAAACGTAAATATGTACCACGGGCGAAGCCGGGGCGGACCGCTAGTCTTATATATAAAAATGAATCGCAAAATGTGTTGGTAAGCGCATAACTCGAGAACGGCTGAACCGATTTCGATAATTCTTTTTTTATTATATTCCTTGAAGTACGAGGATGGTTTTTATGTAGAGAAAACGTAAAGATGTACCACGGGCGAAGCCGGGGCGGACCGCTAGTTAAATATAATATTTAAAAGCTAATAAGAATATTGCACTAATAATAAAAAAAAGTCTCTATCATGGTGAAATTGGTTTTTAGAACTGTTCCATGATTTAGCTAAATTAACGTATAGAAACACAAATTATGAATAGAAATGATAAGTAAGTGGTCAAGTCATCTACTATTAACATTTAATCTTTAGTAGAAAAATGCTACGAAAGGCTATTAAATTATTGAAAAAATTACCGTTTGGGGATGATTAACATCTACAGACATTTTATTATTATAAGAACCTCAGTGTCTCTATATTATTTCACCATATTATGTAAATCAAGTTGATTTGAGTTTTAATAAAGACATCTTCTGTTTTGCAGTAACAAATGTTTTATATCAACGCAGCATTGTTGATGAGTCCATGAGTTCAAGAATCTCATTTATTTTGATAACTCATATATTAGAATTGAACTTTTCTTCAACTATTTAAACCTTCACTAACAAAACTACCATGCCATATTTACAATTACTAAGGAAGCAGTTGAAATCGGAGAAAAGAGAAATATAAATCAATACTAATATTATAAGCTGAAGAGTTTGTTTGTTTGTTTGAACGCGCCAATCTCAGGAACTACTGGTCTGATTTGAAAAATTCTTTCGGTGTTAGATGAATGGGCTATTCATCGAGGAAGGCTATATAATATTATCACGCTAGGACCAACAAGAGCGAAGTCACGCGGGGGAAACCGTGGAGCACAGCTAGTATGAAATATTCAGGAAATACCAGGACATCACAATTCAAAAGATATATGTCTATATTATCACGCTCAAATAAACATGCTATCAAAAAAAGTACCAGGGTGGCATAAAGGCAAAGCAGTTTATCTTGTAGCGGTCATTTGCGACTTGGGCTTGTGGGCCGGTGAAATTACTCGCAAAATGTCCCACGGCTCATTCGCTCTAAACGGTGCATCTTTGATACCCAATTGACCCTTCTATTAAAACCCCTTCGTTGCGGTAATCGAGGATCGGACCAGGTGCTCAATAATCTTTTTGATGTTAGTTTTGGTTGAATTAATAGTAAATGAAGGTCCTTGGTGGTATTGGTAGAAGCTTCTGGAAGCATTAGTTTCATAGTTTATACTCGAAATGTGGAATTATGTTCGTACTAGAACAAATAATTAATAGCAATTTTGGAAATCTGCTAAAGTATTTTTAATGAAGACAGCAAATTATTCAAGAGCCATCGCGATCTCGGATCAAAAGCAAGATACAATCTTATTTATCTACAAGTGATTCAGATATCATAATATGGAGAGTAACAATCTTGTATTAAAATTGGCCATTAGCCGTCTAAAATATGCCGTCCAATAAGAAAATAAAGCCTTCCTTGTAAACTTTTCAGGAACAGTATATATCCCAATCTGGAAGCTACGTATCTATAGAATAGCAAGTAATTATTGTATTACCCGCATTTAGGTATCTTAGAATCTAACTCAATAAAGCAAACATTAGGGCAGCATAAAAAGCAAGCTCCGTGACCTCGGCTGCGTATTTAGGCTGCAGATGCACGGGTCTAACAACCTTATACTAAAACAGAATATCGATTACTTTCGCTACTATAATGTAATCCCCCGCCCACTTTTCGCTTTTTTAGCAAATGATGGGAATATGGTTGTCTCTGTTCTACCCGAGCGAGGGTGTACTCCCTGAGTTCCGTCCTTTTCACTCCAAGCGCCCCGTCGTATGTAAATGATCGTCTCCGTGTGGGTGTGTGCGTGCCACCCTCGTAGATACACCACACAGTGACGTTTGAGGTTTACTGCCCTGACAGCTTTTGTCCTATTTTAAATACGATTTTGATGTGAAGCGACGTTCGGGAATTCTTTGAAAAAGACAAGATTTGCAATACATAGAATTAAGATGTTTCATTTTTTATACTAGCGTACTATGATTAAGTAAAATATATATCGGTTTCCTATCAGGATGTAGGACAATGTTGCCAAAATTTATGATTCCATATAATTTGCGGCGGGAACATCTTCTATTTCTATCCTTCAGAATTTGTTTTCTTCCTACGTACCTAGTAGCAAATTACCGAAACGAATATTCTTTGACACTGAAATGAATATTCTTCACCAAGAGGAACAACCAAAACTATCTATAAATTTAACAGATCACATAATAAGAGATACAGAAACACAATAATGAAAATAAATCAGAACTCTCTAATGTTAATACAAACAGAAACACAAATGCTTTATTCGGACCCAGTTAAACATAATGTAATTCATAAGTAAATGCAAATACTTGAAACGGAACGTTTTGCACGTTATCAAAGGATCTTTACCGCTACTGTGACGTCACAGGCGAAACGCCGAAAATGGCGTTTACGAGCAATAATTTACATTTCGTCGCGTGTCCCGGGATTGATTTTGTATCTGGTAAATCGAATCACTACACGGAGTTATTTTGTAATGGTTGTATCGCGTGATTTTTTCCACATTGTTTATTTTTGTAAGGTTGATATGGCACTGTCGTCGCGTGTGATTAATGCCTGCTTGACGCTGGATATGTTAATGATATGAGTATTTGAAGGTCGTTGTGGATTTGCTGGTCGGTGTGGCCGTGTGGGTAGTGCTGGCGTACTTGGTTTAGTTGTTGAGGATAGTAGGATCAGCAAAGAGTTGTAATATTGCCAAATAATAAGAACCAACTGAGCTGATGATGGCTCTTTCAGAGTTACTGTATCTAGCGATCACGTGTCGATGATTTGAAGATTTTAACTAACATATTCATTCTTATGTTCTGTTATAAACACAAAGGTAGAGCCATATATAGAGCCACATTAAACAACAGTTCTGTCGAATAACATGAATAACACGATTGATTATTTTTTTAAGGAGCATATTGAAGTAATCTATGTCAGAGCATTATGCATATAATAAGACCGTTTGATTTCTTCCTTGTTTTTGCGTGAACATTTAGCAAATATAACATTTTAATATACATATTAATATTCATTGTTTTTTCTCCTAACACGCATTTACAACATATTACAAAACGAGCGCACATTATATAACTTTCGTAGTAAATTCCAACAATAGTGTGACGTCACATCGCGAGATAAGGCCGTCCGCACACGACACCCAATTAAGATCTTCATTAGGCCTTCCCCGAACGTCCTATCTAACACGTCGTGAAAAAACAACTTGCCTGAGCGAAATAAAATAAAGTTAACACTAGATGTTACTTTTAAGCCATATGTGAGAACGGCTGTTTATTTGGGAACTACCTACATATTTGCAAGGTCCAAAACGTTAAATTAGCACAAAATATCAGTGAAATTTATAATCTTTACAACATACTCCGACTCTCAAATTATTGGTCAATAGGTACCAACTGCCAAAAATTTCAGAATTTTTCCGGGATAAAGTTAGGTATGTTTTTGCACCTATAAAGATCTCATTTTCGATATAAGATCGTGTTGGCGTCATATTGACAGTGGGTATAATGAAATAAGAGGATTGAACCGGCGACCTCTACTTGTAAGGACATGCAGTCTCAGATAATCGTTCGTTCGTCTGTAAATACCCGTGGATATGAGCCGCAGTGAGCTTGTAAATCTATGCTTTGTACTGTCGCGGAGAGAAGCGCGCAAATTATTTTATTATTTATTTTAATTTTTCACAACAAAACTGAGTTACTACTGTCTAGGCTCGATAAAGAAGCAAATATAATATTCTAGATAGCATGATGATTTGTTCAGGAAATAATTGTTTAGTATAAATGCACATATATATCAATGTAGCTAAACGTAAATTATGCCAGTATAAATGTGAAATAAAGTATTCCAGATACATACATTCAAACTCGATATAAAAATAAAAGTACATATATTTATTAAAACAAATAAAGTATAAAATTGTGCCTTGGAAGATCATGGAAGAGTTTTAAATATTAATTCAGACAAATATGACCAGTTAAATGTTAATAAAAATTATAAAGTATTGTTTCACTGACTGTACATCCACGTACTGATTTATCATATTCCGTCGCAGGTTGGCGCGACAATTGTAATGTAAAACCGACATTCGTGTTTGAAACTCGGCTGTACCTCAAATATCTCGACTGTACTTGACTGTACCGACAGACTTAGACGGGTTTATGTGCTTATATGTACCTGGTATATAATGTTAAGACTAGTTGAGCTATCGGCACAGATTAGAGAATAGCTATCGGTGTCGAGACTATATGGATGTTATTATGTGTACAGAGATTCTAAAATTTACGATGATGATTTTTATTTTACAGACAAGAAAACAGCTCAATTTTACAGTATGGATGTAAAAAGTGTGGTAATAAGAGCACTAAGCAGCACTAAGTTTAAATGTACTGAATGTAAACAAATCACAATAAAGCATGCTGACTCTTATTTAATAAAAATGAGGAAACAAAGTTGGCAATACGTTTCGCATTGCCAACGTTCAGAGATTTTAAAAGATAGGTAAAATAAAGTTGAAAGAATTCTGAATTTTTTCACTTGCCACTCGCTTTTTCTCTTTCATTATAGCAGACATTGGCATTTCGTAAACGCCAATTCAGAACGTATCAGTGGACTGGTAAGAAAGCAATGACTAAACTTATTGTGTTATTCTAAAAACTGGACTTACTGTCAACTTATCAATGGCCAGTATGACAGGCTTAATTAGCGGTGGCTGATGGATTCTCACTCTAATTGCTGGGCAATAAGAGTCATGCCGCACAGCACGTCGGAAGCAAGGCTTCGATTCCATTGCAAGACTTTTTTCTTTCGGAATCCTGCGATACATGGAGTACGAATTGTGGATGAGATTTTTAATTCTATTATGGAACTGATTTGCATATAACATCATGAGCAATTTTAATCAGACCATGAAACATAACATTACAACTTTCCAGGAAATATGGGATATTTATAGTTGTACCAAATTCTTAGAAAGTTGTAGAATCTGGAGATTCTGAAGGCATGATGTAAAGCTGTTTATCATTCTATTTTAACATCATCGAAAAACTAAGTGATTACGATGATTTACCGCCATGATACTACTTATGTGTTTTGTGCATCCGTACCATATTAATTGTGGCTTAATTTACCACCATAAGATGACTAATTTGTTTTGCCAACCATATAGCAAGATCTCTCTCAACACCATTCGTATTCCGCTCAAACAGCCCATTGACTACCAATGCGTTTGATATGATCAATTATCCTTTCTAGACCGGAGTGATCAATGAAATTATCATTATCATTCATATCGGTTGCTAGGAGGTCTGTTGGTTGTAAAGCGGTCCCTTAAATGGTTAAGTACCCATTGCTTAGTGTCACGCATAGCCATTAAATGTTTTGTTAATGTTATTATGGCGGTGCTATTATTTCTAATTCTTTAATTACTTCTTTATATTGTTAAATAATAAGATAAGTGGAGAATGTTGTAGGTACTTTTAATTGTTGATAATTAAGGTTTTTGTTACAAAGCGGACAAACAATGGAAAATTTAAACATTTAATGTAAAGTGGCCCTGAAATCGAATAAAAGATGCAAGATGCACAAAGTTTTGGTTGAATAATTGCAGGTTACTACAACCAGGAAGTGTTTCTCCTTAAAGACTGCTTAAGGATACAATTTTGAAATATAAAATGTTATTATTTGAAACATAATATGAATCGTGTTTGCCTCCTCCACTTGTTCCTGCTCGCCACAGTTTAGAAGACAATGAGCACGGCCCACACCGCGTCACTCTCAAACCTTTTGGCCTTATTTGAGCCTCCCTTTTGTTTCGGCTTATTTATTTTGTTGTGCGATCTTATTATTTCGCTACCGTTGACCGCATTGCACCGCATTCGTTTTTGTTCGCCGAAGCGCGTGGAATGAAGTAATACAGCCGTGCTATCGTATTGTTTCGTTTTTTCATTTATTTTCAGTTTTGTTAACGTGTTACCGGATTAACTGTTAATTATCGGAGTAGAGACGATTAATTTGTCACGTAGGAAGGTTTTTTACCCCAAATTCCGTTGTTCGAGTGAGAATTTTATGGGCGAATTTTAATAGCAACAGCTTCTGAGAATTTGCGAATATGTCCGTTTGGTATGAAACTATCAGGAAATTAAATTGAATTCTTCACATCTCCCAGATAAAGTTTATGGTCGAATTCTTATTTTAATATAGCATTAAGGTTTTTCAACTTTACTGTATCCAGACATTAATGCTTATTAATGGCAAAGAAAATTTTATTTTTGAAATTGTTTTCCTTATAGGCTCATTCATTCTTTAGTTTTTGGATCCATATTGAAGACAGTTTTATGTCTATAAGGCTTCAGAAATTCTATCTACCGTATTTTGCCTTGGACACTTTATTATCTACATTTGAACAATTGTGTCTCTATCACACTATATTTCAGAATCTAATTACCAAACCAACGCCACAAACTGAAATAAATCACACGTATAATTAGTTAATTAACGGAATATATTGGAATTCCGGAGATTACAGCGACACAAGCGCTAAAAGCAACTCGCTGTTACCCCCCAGGTAGCGAGGGGGGTTGTGATTAACGCTGCGCAAGCGCTTGTTGCGCTTAATTAGTTCTCTACTTCACACTCGCCTAAAAAGGAGACCTCAGTTAGCTAAGTAGTGGCCCGTGTTAATTCCTTTTGTTTCAGATTTTGGATGACATTCGTGTAAGGTATTTGCCTTTTTTTTCCTTAGCGAAGTCTTTAATTCCATACAAGATGTATGTAATGATAGAATTTCTTTATTTTATTGTGATTTTTATAAAATTGTTTTAGGTTTATAGTAATTTAAAGTAATAGTATTTCAAATAATTTAGCAAGCCCTTGAATTCTTACCTTACAAGGTAAGTTGATTTGGCTTTAAGGTCTTGATAAAGCTACGTACGTACTTGGTATCACAAAACATAGAGTTAACAAATGTATAGACTTTCCAAACATTAAATTATCCTATACAATAATGTTGTTGCATGCCTTTCGTATGTATTTCTAATAAATAAAATAGCAAAAAATAAAAAAAAATAAAATAAAATAATACCTATAAAATAGCAGTCACTATAGGAGATTATTACTAGATTAAATTTGTAGAGAAAACATTATTTTATAACCACTATCTAACAATTACTTATGAATCAATACGAATTATAAAAAAAGCCTTTGATTGAGAACAAGTACCAGTAGAGATCCTATTTCACTACCTTATTTTTAAGATAACATTATAAACACTTTTTCCCATTCGTAGTTACTAAGTAGGTAGGTATATTTACGAGAAACGTTTAGAAAAGAACTACATAATATTATAACGAATAATCGCAAAACGTAACGCTTCTGAATACATTATCTCAAATGACATCGCCATAAGGAAAACATAAAGGTTAAATAAGCGAACATAAACCGATTTCATACCATGTTCCAAAAAACCAAAAAATACAGCGAGTCCGTAGACAATGTCTGAACTTTTTTAATGCGAAAACAATCGCTCCTGTCTTAGGAATTTATTGAATCGTACATAACAATCGTACACCTGAATTGAAACCTTGAAACCTCCGTATAAGATGCATTTTACCGTTGCACTAAGATCGCGAACAGGTATTTCCAGAAGGATTGATCGAATCAGCTGTCTGTCTGTCTGTCTCGATACAGTGACATCTTTAATTTATGTATCGACTGTTATTTTAACATTGAATATGTTAATTAACTTAATTACGTGACACGCCTGTTTTTACTTGTTAACGATAATTAAGAGTAATTTTTTTCTGCAGTTATCTAGCCTGAGTGATAAATGTGCGTTTTGTTTTGAAAACAAATCGAAGGTGATATAAACAATGTACGGGTAGGAATGTTGCTTTTCAGCGGTCTATTTGTGGCTTCGAAGTTTTGTTTGCGAATTTCTGCTTATACCTATATACTTACTGTGTTAAAATACATTTACGACTACTTCTAAAAAATTAAACAAATTAGTTGTTATAAAAGATAGTAATCAATGTCAATTCTGTTTATGTACGGAATTAAAAGAGGTATCAAATCTGATAATTATGTCCAACCTAAATAAATATAATTTGTAGTTACTTATAATTTTCTATGTACCAAGGGAAGAAATAAAATAGGCAATCTCTCAAATTTGCATAAAAAATACGTATAAGTTTTATACATAACTATTTCTGACTGAATTTTTTATATTTTCGTATACCAAAAATTTTAACACTTCCAGGCTGTATCCAGTAATTTTAACTCTCCAACTATTTTGGTCGCAAATTGGTATAGACCCCGTCTAAAGGTCATTTAGTAATTAACAATCCCTGGAGCAATCAAACTTGTCGCTGATTGGCTGCAATTCGGATTGGCCTGGGATCTGGGATCACATTCCAGGATCAAAGGTTGGAATATTTTACGTTTGACACCCGCCATGGCGGCCGCTTTTTGTACAAGCCAGTGATCAAAGTGTGTTTTGATCTTGGAATTATTGGGTGCATAGTTTATTTGTGTTTTGGTTTCGGGTCTATGGTGTTTGATTGGAAAATGAAAATGTATGGATAAAATATGTTAGCATTTTTGCAAATTTCGTAGGTACCTACACTATTTTTTAGCTGTTTTACTTTGGGATGCAAAGGACACCATTGAAGTAAACTGTTATTGACATATATCTATGTTATAAGAGATAAAATACTATCTATTTACTAGAATCTCATCATCAAAGTTATACTATCAAGATATCAGTAGAAGAAAAATTGACACGAAATCAAATTAAAATTCAAAGATAACAAACAATACATTAACAATTCAACAGTCCCGCTTCCATCTTAAGTCATAAGTCAAATCTTTCACAAGAACAAAGTCATAAATCCCCTGAATCCGTAAAAACCCGCCAAATAACGCCACAGATTCAAAATAATTAATTTTCGGTACTCAACGTGTAATATTTCATTGGAGTCTGTACGAAGCGACGATTTCATTGCTGTCTCGCTTGCACTTATCAAATTTGCATAATATCATGTCACCTGTCCTTTTCACTTCGCAAATGATTCCCGCTATCCAGCTTGTCACTAATCACGTGTTCTGAAACTGGGAGCGTTGGAGTTTGAATCGTATTACTCGTAGTTAGAGTTGATTATTGTTTGTTTTTCATTTTATATGGAGGGTCGTTGGTTAGGTAAAGTTTGTGAAATAATTTCACGTAGATATCGAAGTTGGGATAGTCTAGTTGTCGACTTGCGGTACAGATAAGGCGAAAACACTTATTTGACGGAGGGAAAATGAGGGAATATTATGAGGCTTTAATTGAAGAATTGTTTCAGATAAGTTTCATACAGGGTAGTACGGAACATTTTCTTTCATATTGCATTTCATGAAAAAAAATTATATGCTGAACTAGGTTATAACTTTTAGGTTTTTAGTTAACTGTTGTTACAAAATATAAAATAGTCTATATATCTTTGATTACGTAAACCGAATAGGTAATGTAATGTACCTAATGTTTATGTTACAACTACAATGATCAAAGTTAAGCCTTCGTCAGCGTGATAAATACTCTTTCCCAGTATTTAACTGACAAAGTCCTTAAGGCTTTCGATATCGTTCGCGCAAGTCATTAACCTCCAAGATGTCCGGTGTCCGCTTCCGGCGTGGCGCCGTCACTTCCGGTGTGACGTCACGTGCGCGTCCGTTGCGTGACACGCTTGTGTACTAGATTTTCAGATTCGTGTGATGTATTGCTGTGTGTTTAAAGGCTTTTTTTACATACATCCAAAGAGAAACACCGAAAGGAAGGTATTGGTTGTTATTTAAAAAGATCTTCACAGTGTAACTTGTAAAATTTGGTGGAAGGCTAGTTCTGATTCCCGCAGGATATGGTATTGTTAGTATTGAATACAATACGACTAATTAGAAAACACTGAATAAACTACAAAATCACAGAGAAGAATATAAATATTTAAGGAACAATCAGCAACGATTAAACGTAAATAGCTGACTTAGAATTTAGACAGCAACAACGTAATTTCCGCACAAAGTTCTACAATAATTTTCTCTCTACATACAAAAATCACAACACACAACCATTACCACCATTACGAACCTGAGCAATTACAAAAACGTGACGTCACCGTCATTCCATGACCATAACTCAAAAGCGAATCAGTAAAAGCTGAGTTTTATGTTATCACAGGTGTCCCAGAGAAACGGCGAAAAACATGGATCCAGCTCATGTTAATATTTGAACCGTTTTTATTTGAAATTTCCATTTACATCCCCCCTCGTGGCTCATACATATTCATGGCTGGTGCACCCTCACTTTCCTGCAGTTCATATCTATCGCTGAAAGAGATTTGATTTTATTTGAGAAGCTTCAATGTGATGTCTGTGCCTTGTTATTCTGTGCCTCCAGTGAATAAGGGAATAACTCAAAAACAGCACTTTTCAGGAGAGACAAAAAACTGTATATCAATACTAAATCTTTAGTAATTCAAAATTTTAAGCTTGTATGTGTAAGATATGATGTTAGACTATATTTTTACATAGGAACACATATTGTAACAACCCCATAAATATACTTTTTTCGTGTTTTTTTGTAGTTGTGGCCTTATGAACGAGTACTTCATGGAATAACTCAATGTATTCACATAATTTTTTTTTTTACTCTTTGCAATATAACGACTTATGCCCTTATGTACTATGTTCATAATCGCACAACACGACTTATATTATTGCCAGTTTTGGTTTTATAGAAATTATGTGACTTATTATGCTTGAAATTTGTGTACTTTATGACTCAATTGAGGCATTTTAGTGGAAAAACTATGCACGTAGCTTGAAAAACGAATGAAATCAACGGGTTTTTTTTCGTTATTAGATAATAAAAACAAAGCAACATTTAGGTATTTATGCATTTAACCCTAGAAGTCCAATCTACGTAAATTTGACGTATGAACTCTTCTATATTTACCATCGAATCGCTGCAAAATCCAGAACCAACTTATTAGCCGTCGAGACCTAGCAGTACATAGTTGGCTCATCCAGGTAAATTCCGCCATTTGGTTGTAAAGAGGATGTTGTGCGTCATTTTGACGTATAATTGGGCTTTTCGTAACTTTTAAGATTGTTTCAAATTTTTATTTTGTGATTTATTTGAATAATTTTTTTCCAAGTCACGTTTCACATGATATCTATAGTATTATACTATAGATTGTGTATAAAATGGGATCCAGACAACTTTTATACTAGGACGAAAAACCTTCAATTTTAGTAAATGACGATTATTGTCCTCCGCTGGATTTGGACTTCAAGCAAGGGGATTGGGTGGCTGAAGATGTTGTCCGAAGTAAAACCGAATATGTTATGGGGTTTTGTTACCCATGTATAATGAAAGTCGTAGATTGTAAAATAAACGTTTAATCGATCTTTCAATAATACAGTACTATGTTGTTAATGCTATACAATGTTTCACCAGTCACCACAATGAGCCTAGTCTGTACAGGTTAGCAGGAGACAATCATTGAGTATTGGTATTAAATACGTATCAACTGCGTATTGCGTTTTGCGTATTAACTATTGTCCTAGTGAAAATTAATCGTCGAATCAATTTAAAATTCGATCAAGTGCGTTCCGTTTCGTAAAATATAGATAATAAAAGTGGCAACGCCACAATGTCATGGTGGTATACATTGAGGATACAAGCACTATAAAGAGATAAGAGAAGACCGAAAACTATATTCCTGTATGTTCAGTTAATACAGGAAAAGTTATAGGTGGTCAGTGGCGATTTTTTACGGCATGATATAGAATTTTAACAATGTCTATATCATATAGTATCAATATAATGTAGATAAATAAAGAAAATACAATGAGCCGCAAAGATTTTATGCAAAATTAAGCATAGATTTGAAGGTGCCTTGGATGCAAATAGGACTTGTGGCACGCACTTTGAAGAGACTCTACGTGACAATAGCCCAATTTTTTCAAAATATGTGGTACCTGAGTATCCATAAAATGTTTACGAAAATGCAGGACCAAAGAAGTATCGATATTGCGGATTTTTTTCCTATAAAAAAGGCAAATTACCAAAGCACAGTGGCTAAAACGCTATATGCGGAGAAAACAATATTCATAATTATTGTCAAGCCTGGTTATAAATACTTTTTTTTATGTGACTATTATAGACTATAATATTATTGTCTTGATTATTGTAGTTAGATAATTTAAAAAAAAAAATTAAAAACGAGTTTTTTTTTTTAAACTTACCCAATTATTTAAGAAGAAAATATAAGTTTAACATTTTTGTTGGCTTTTTTTAATTTTTAATTATCGTTCTGTATTTATATAAACAAAGAGTAGGTATAATATTACTAAATGCACTTAATGTGTTAACTGTATTTTTAATATCTATTGCAAAAAATAGTTAATTTCCATAGAAATATATTAGTATCCCAAGTTAACTGATAAATACCTTTTTTAAAAAAATATAAAGATTTGTTGTTGGAGATTTATTGAAAAAAACGATTTAAAAATAATAAGGAATAGGTATGGTGTGTTGTTTCCGTGCAGTATTCAATTATTAGACCAATAGCAACACGGCATTAATGCCAAACTGTCTCATGTCGTCACTTGAACCAATGACACTAAAAGAGTTGTTCCTTTATGCTCATGTTAGAAAAATGACACAAATGCGTTTATACTAAAATAGTGTTAGGACTGATGGAACAAAATGAATTAAGTCTTTATTCAAAAAGTATAACTACACATACGTCTTTGTGTTCGTGGGTACTTTTGACTCGAGACGAATAGTTCCTTTGCGATTGCCTAAAATGATGGATAAGGTAACTTATACCGTTAATCACACCCTACTTATACCGTTTGGGTCATTCGAAAAAATGGGTTAGGACGCAGCTAGAGATATGACCTTTTGATATGTTGTGTATTTTGACGAGCTGAATCCAATGGTGCAATAAAAACCAAAGGGAATAACTCGTCTTACTCCCTTATTCACTGGAGGCACAGTATTTATGTTTTGGAACGTCTTGTATCTATATTAAATAGTATTTAGATTTACCTCGTTATAGACAAAGATGCACGTTGAACACTTAAAGAGAAACACAGAAACATACTTAATGTACTTACTATTTAAAATACTAATTGAAAAAAAATGATTAATGTCTTTATTGTTGAAATAAATTAACTGAAAAGTTGGTCCTTATTTCTTCTCTTTATAGTTCCTGATTTAAACATTTATTTCATTTGTCCTTCCTATAAGTTCCAGTAGAAGTAATTATTTTCAACGTTTATAGGAATACTAGATTTCCGCCCGCGGCTTCGCCCGCGTTTGCAAAGGAAAAACCGCATACTTCCCGTTCCCGTGGGATTTCCGGGATAAAAACTATCCTATGTGTTAATCCAAGTTACCCTCTATATGTGTGCTAAATTTCATTGTAATCGGTTCAGTAGTTTTTACGTGAAAGAGTAACAAACATCCATACATCCATACATCCATACATCCTTACAAACTTTCGCCTTTATAATATATATTAGATATTAGATATTAGATGAAGAATTTATTTTGTTAAGTATAGAATTTCAGGCTCTTATTTTTAAACTTTCTCAATTATTTACTCTACCAATTCCTTGTCCGATTTTCATGTAATTTTTATTTTCATAACACAAGTCTATAATATAGCTGTTTCACCATTAAAAATCAGATTACACGCATA
Organism: Colias eurytheme; assembly: GCF_061535395.1. Classification (NCBI taxonomy): domain Eukaryota; kingdom Metazoa; phylum Arthropoda; class Insecta; order Lepidoptera; family Pieridae; genus Colias; species Colias eurytheme. The sequence continues at coordinate 12,548,698 of NC_142990.1, forward strand.
TTCTGAAACCCAAAGTACCGTAAAACCAACCTTCAAACGTATTTAGAAATAAACATGCGACGATAAAATCGTTTTGTGTAGACGCGAAAAATAATGGCAGAGTTAATTGCTGTACTAATTACGAACACGTTAAACAACTATATTCGGTAAATATTTAGTTTTGCGTTTGCTTTGGGTAACGTATTTTTGGGCAAAAGTTTGGCTGTTTCTTTTTGGTTCAAGGTTGGGGTTGTAATTGTTACTTGTAATATCAAGTAGGCCTAATATTGTATAACTTAAGTTAATAAATAAAGAAATAATAATTTATTTTCCTTTATTCATGCTTACTTGCTTTGAATGCTCAAGTTATAAGTTTTCAGTGAACGAATAATTATTTACGATTTTTATAAAATAATAATTATTAATTAACTAATTTAAGAACGCAATTTAAATTTTAATCGTTTGCAAACATTTTATATTTCATAATGTTTGTGTTGCCATAAAATATTAAATACGTATAAACGTGTGCTTTTTACGTGTTATTTAAAAAATTCTACTTATAATAACATATTTTATCTAAACCATATTTAATAATATTTTAATTAAGCAACAGTCAGCATAATTTCCAAAATATGTTTAGTTCAATTATTACGTACTCCAAAACATTCTTGTCATATTCTATCCTTACATATATAACAGATAAGTACTTATGTAAAGGGAACCCTACATACATCACACAAAGCTTGACTAAAACACTTCCCAACCACTCCATAGATCTCAGCCATCACCGACAGTAGCGTAACAATGTTAGTTCCACTCGACTCCATAGTTTTTTAGTTCCTCGCCTGCGTTTTAGCACCGCGACGAATTACGACGACCCTTGACACTGACAGTGTCTTATGTATTATGGTTAACCGACTTCAAAAATGAGGGCCTTCAATGTCGTATATTATTTTACGTTTTTTACGAATTCCACAACAGGTGATACGTATTGCGTACTTACGTAGATTACACATATAAAAGAATAATATGATTGTACTTTGATTTGTAAAATTATTATATTAAATGATTTATTTATTTATTTACTTATGTGTGAACAAAACTTCTGACTAAAATTATAACACCTATACCCAATATAATAAGCATGGTTAAAGTTTAGGACTTCGGTACCACTCATAAATCATAATCACTATCACTACATAGTATAAAACAAAGTCGCTTTTTCTGTCCCTATGTCCCAATGTATGCTTAAATATTTAAAACTACGCAACGGATTTTGATGCGGTTTTTTGTAATAGATAGAGTGATTCAAGAGGAAGGTTTTAGTATATAATTTATTATATACCACGAAGAGCAGAAATAGAGGTAAGAAGGAATACATCTTTATTTATTTAAAATCGTTGGTACAACATTACATACCTCATATATAAAGCAAATCTACACAGGCAGGTTTATTTCCAAAGAATAGGTTTATTAAGACGATGTCAAAATCAAAAATAGAAAGATAATCGAATCATGCATCTCATTATCGCGGTTTTAAATTTGGGGAAGAATCCCTACGAGCTTTGCGAGTTAGGCTGGAGACAGACGAAGTGTGTTACAGCGACGTTTATGAATATAAAGTTTTAGCATTATTTTATGCGTGCATTAAAAACGTACAGCATTACAAACTTAACAGTAAATTGTAATTTCATTGTTTCCATTCATTTGATAATTAACTATCCCGAAAAAAATACTAACAGCTACTTCACTTGCACTAAAAATAAATAAAATCCGTTTTTAAGCTTTCGGTTTGTAAAGCTAAATGTAGCTTTTAAATGATTGATAACCGCATATATAACCGTATAATAATATGTTATCAGTAGCAGCTAGTACTACGTATGGTAGCAGATTGTTAGTATTTGAAAACGTGATAAAGAAAAACTAATTTAAGTTTAATAAGGGTTCGACATTGTTATCATTATTTTAAATGCATTACATTTGCTGTTACAGTTACATCGTTGCAAAACCTCGTCTCTAATCACCCTAAAAACTAAATAAAGGACAGGGGATTGCGTTTCACTACAGTCCTATTACGTACCAACGCACAAATCTAACAGTTACCTCATTCCAATAGAGTCCAATTTGCTTCGCAATCAAAACTCGTGTGAAAGATTGTGGTGAACCAAAATGAAGCTTGTTTGTAGTGAAAGGCGTCAGCCTGTATGATAGGATTTGATGGCAGTATGAACTAATCTCCCTCCTTGATAACTCAATAAAGTGACATAATGAGAGGCCTTTGAAGGTCCGCGGGGAGGTGTCGGAATCCTAATTGGAGATAAAAAGATAACTTTGACGCAGCGAGATATTGAGATTGGATTTGCGATGCGAAATAACTATTTTTTTGGGGCTGTTTTGATGGTTATCGTGTGAATTTTATATTAGTGTTGTGTCGATGGAAATCTATAGCAACTACTTATTTGAAAAGCAGTCTGAACGATATATTATGTTAGAAACAAAATTAATTTATTCTTTAGTTCCTTTAACCTACACCAAAATTGCTTGTTCAATTATATTACCACCTTTTCCAAACCTGAGAATATTATGAAAAAGAACAACTGTTAACGTTTCATAAACGTTTCTTAATATCATAGAAACAGATGAAATTACTATATTTCATGATATTTTTCATAAATGTTTAGAAAAGTATTCCTATACTTCATGAGTGTAACTTTAACAATTTTGTTGTTAAGATTTAGATCATCTTTGTATACATGTCTTCCTGTCCAAAAACGTTATCAAATTAAAATATTCCAGTAAAAAAATAACTAGAACTTAATTTAAAGTCAAGGTCTATAGTTACATCAGAATCGTATCAAAAAATTAAATCTAAATGAAGCAACCTGTCTCTCCATAGAGCGACATAAGTAAATAGCCAAATTTAATCTAATGACATGTTAGTTATCGTTATAATAATACATTTAATACATAAATGTACTGCGTACAAAATATATTTATTTCATTTCGTAATGTACATTGTACATGTCCATCATATTAATCGTCAAAAGTAAAGAACTAGAAAATACACATTATACGATATGGATGGCTAACAGTACATTTTATATTATAATGAACTAAACATTGAATTAAAGTTACTTCTCATTTAGAACCCAGAGTAGGTGCTTGTAATATCTGTATAATTAACCCAATATTATTTATCTGTAAAAAATTCGATTGTATAAACTTACATTAGATTTAATAGAACATTCATTTCGGATCAATGATGTAACGATTTATTGTCAATACGTTGAAAAAACACTAAATAATATCTTTAAAAGAAAAGAAATAGCACGCATAAGAACATGATATATTTGTGAGCGACTAACTCGTCCCTCTGGAGACGCATTTGTATCGGAAAGCTCACAAACTTCGCTAATCCGTGCTCGCTACTGAATATCTTGTCTATGTGTTTGGAAGATTTTTGATTTACTTAGTCTCTTTTTAAACGCACGAAAAAGGACTCTTGTGTCTTTAGTAGATTTGGAGTGCCTTCAATATATCGTTAAAATGCATTTTAATTTACTTTTTATAGCTGTTTTATAAGTTAACAAACTGTAATAAATAAATATATTAAATAAACAAAATATGATATACAATTAACAGTGTATTATGGATTCTAACATTATTGAAACTCGGTTGAAATTGTACGTTTATTAGCATAAATTCTAAGCCGTCAAGCCTAACAGAAATTCACATTAATTGAACCGCCGCGCCGTAGTAAATGCCTCACAAATTAACAAATAATATAAAAGGATCGACAAATCTGTCCGCTGAACGCAATTCATCAGTTCAACGTAGACAAGTGCGTAATTAACAATCAAAATCTAACCCTTCGAATGCTACGATTGGGTGTAAAGGACCCACAGACATTTCGAACCATAGGTCGTAGGTAAATACCTGCGTGGGTGGTGAAGGGGTGACCGAGTGATTCGTTAGGAGTCAGTCGAGCGTTCACTCGTGAATGGGGTCGGCTGTACCCCACCTGTTATGTACTAGTAAATATTTGCATATATCAAGGGAAGTGTTTAGGTAATGCGTCAGGGATTTTGAAGATCCTATTGATCTATTTGCGTTTTGGGGTGCCAAGTTTTAAATGTGGATGATTTTTGCGATTGAGTTGGTCTTTTAGTGGTGTGAACAAATATTTAAAAGTGTAGGATCATTTTGGTAAATTCGATTTAAAATGTTCTCTAAATATCTATTGTATTCCTTCAACTCTGACGACGGTCATGACGCGAAATATTGAGGAATAATTTCATTTTCTTATCCACTGAACAAAATCGCGTAACACACGCAGTATCCCTCACCCGATACACTGGACTTGACTGACAATATTATTTATACATAGGGTTGTTTCCTATATCCTTCAGTATCATACCATATTTCGCACCCCGGGTCTCCCTCCCGAAATCCGATCCGCAAGTCTCTTGGTAATTAACTACCGATTTCATTTCTTGATGCATTTTTAAAAGCGTCCGACGGCTTTTTAATGGTTATTTTATGGTGACGGATCGCTTATTAAGTTTTTATGGCGGCGCGATAGTGACAGATGTGATGTAGTTTGACACCAGATTTGAGGGCTCCGGGGTGGGGGGAGGGGGAGACTTGGTGCTGCGAAATTAATTGTAACGATTTGTTATTTCGCTTGTTATTTATGTCTCTGTTAAATAGAGATTATTGCGGTTGCGGTGTGTAGTTTGTAGTAAGGCGATGGTAGTGTTTGTTTCTGTAATTCTGATAAATTATAGAAACAAACAAATATATTACTTGTTCTGCTTTGTGGTTACGTTACGTTTATTTTATTTATTGTTATCACTACATAGTATAAAACAAAGTCGCTTTCCCTGTCCCTATGTCCCTATGTCCCTTTGTACGCTTAAATCTTTGAAACTACGCAACGGATTTTGATGCGGTTTTTTTTAATAGATAGAGTGATTCAAGAGGAAGGTTTATATGTATAATAACATCCATTAAATAGTGAAGAAGTACTGTTATTTTTGAGGTTTCTAATGTGATGTCGTAAAAAATTAGATTTTTTCCGCTTACATTGCAAACGCAGGCTGAACCCTACGAGTTTTATCAAAATAATGTACTAAGTATTATACACATTGAAAAGGTCTACAGAAAAGTCCGCGATGGTATATGTCTATCTCTTATGGATAACCCACAATAACTTTTTTTTGTCATTTACTTTTTACGACAAATAATGGCTAATTTTCGAAGCGATTTTAACCAATACAGCATTAATCCTTAACCAATTAAATACCTTGAATACATTGTTCATTTAATATAGATCTATATGGCCCTTTACACCGTATGATTTAAGTGAATATTTTCGAAGATATTACAGATTTAAAAATTGCGGGACGTAGCGTTTGCGGCGGTACCGGCCGGCCGCCCGGCTATCTATTTTATGCCCGTGCGAAGCCGGAGCGGGCCGCTATGTTTTTATATACAACGTTCACAGTTTTTCTGTAGTGTATTTAGTATCAGAATTGCACCCGTGCGAAGCCGGGGCGGGTCGCTAGTGCATTAATATAAAACATGTCTAAAATAATAACACATTACTCAAGCTTACAATTATTGTGGTCAATGCTTTTAAAAACTTTGATGTAAGTTAAATTTTAAACGTATCAGTAAATGTAAATTATTAAATACAGGCTAACTCCGTACCTATACGTAGACACGTCACAACCAACAAAATAAACTAAAATGAAATGAATACGCATTGAGTGCAATTTCCACAGCACATTCTTATCAAAACGGCTATTAAATGAGTTCGAATTAATCATAATGTCCACAATATATCGCGGCATTATCGCACTCCCCAGAGGCGAGATGAAAATTAAAACAGATGACGTAGCGGAACGATCACTGAGTTATAATTAAAAAGATAAGGAATATTTTCCTTTCGCATCGAGATTATGAAGGAAAACCCCTTTTGACCCTCGAATGGGGAGCCACGTTTTGGGACCAGTTAACCGGTTAAGGGGCCCCTGAGACCATACATAGAATCGGTTGCGTTCCAGTGCTGATTAAGTAAACTAAGATAACATTTGCAATGTAGTAACGTCAAAAGTCAACAAGGGCGTTTTCGGAATGAAACGTTAAGTTGATTTGGCCGTATTCTCAAGGGTTGTTCGAGTATTGTTATCTCAGATAGTTACTGTTTGAGATGATTGGATTGGCTCTCAGGATGAGTGCTTCATTGTTTGCTCGATGTTTGTGTTACTAGAAACGGGTTATCTGTTGACATTGAAGATCTCGACTCGCTGATAAACATTTCTATATCCGTTTCATAGCTGGCTCGCACGAGTAACAATAGGCTGAACTGTGTCGCCTGCACACTAACACAAAAAGGACACGCGATACAGCGGCACATGTAATAGTGATCAGAACTCATTTTATTTTAGAACTATGATGGAACTGTATCATGCTGCTTGTCCATGTTACAGTCAAATAGAGAAAAAATGTATGAACCATATCAAAATGATCTTTCGTTGCGTTTATAAAAACACCAAACTTGAAGTTTGTTTCAACTGAATTTGTTTCAACTACAGTTCGAATCTCACAAGCGAATCAGTTTAGCTCCAGTTCCATAACTTCACTGCAGTGAATCTTTGCACATATCAAAATAAAAGGTATAATTAGATCAGTAGACGGCGCTGCACGCGGCTGGCTCACGTACACCTGTTTAGTATTCCGGGCGAGTAGCACCCAGTATTGATTGCTGCCCCCGCCTGCCTCGCTAGGGCGCTTCAAAACAATCCAAAGATGTAATGATTTTTTCGCTATTGATGTTTTTTCTTGTTGTCGATGTGCAGCTTCGGTTTGTGGTTGTAAAACATATTGGATACGATTTAAATAAGACATGTTAGACGCGAATTGGTCTATGTTCACGGTAAGCCCCAACCTTTGGTTTGTGAATGTTAAAATTTCTATAAACGTTAAAATTTCCGTAGATTTATGGATATTTTATACTGTTTGGCGCATTATAAGTACGAAATCAATGAGCATAGTAGCAGATTGCTTTTATTATTTTCGTCTTACCAGGAACTAACTAATAAGAAAAGGTAGCTTTAAAATATCTGAGACAGATTTACCTAATTGAAATATTTTATTAGTTTTTACTTGACTCGATGCATCTCATAAAATAGGTGTTAAGATATTTGATGCAATCTATTATTTCTAGAATATCAATTTTTGGTTCTTTATGTATGAAATAATTGAATAATATGACTTTTTTCTTGATACTCTTTTCATAGCATCACTCGATATTTAGTTTTTTATAGGTCTCAAATGCTTTAATTTTTTTCAATTATTTAAAAATGTATATCGTAATCTCCTTTTACCAGAATAATAGCGTACAAATGACGCACCATTCCGCTATTCCGTACTCCATCATTTGGAACGCAATTTAAATATATTTCACTATTCATTCTCACTGTATTTCCTATCTCCCCAAATCAACCGTCAGCGTCTTCGATCAGATAGGGTCGTTTTGACCCGCGGCGGCGTTCAAGGGTTACTGTAGTGCTAACGTACTGTTTGGTACTTGTATTTGGTACTTATAGCCCGGTTAGTGCTACGTGGGTACAAACTTGAGGAGTTTCGAGTGCCTGATGAACCGTATTTGATCTTCGTCAGCTTGTAAATGTGCCTACCTATTCAGTGTTGAGGACAATTAATTTTGGCAGTTTTTGTCAACTAAATTATGTAAGTTGTAAAATATTTAGCATACTAAATGTACGTTATACGTATACAATTTGTTTTGAAATAGTTTATGTAAAATGTTTAAATGTAGGTACTCTACATATTTCAAGAAATGCTCCCCTAAAGACTTGCGAGCACAAAATTACCTATGACATGTAAAACATCTGTTTCTAACTTCTAGAACCGTGACAATTTAAACTATCACTAAATAAAAAGTAGTACCGTTTGTCTATTGGACTAAAAAATGTCAAAAAGAAATAACTTCAACGTTTTTTAATAACAAAGTCGACCATACAATACATTTTACGACATAGCAATGATAATACGCATGAGACGTAATCTAGTGAACTAAATATAATTTTTACCCATATTATATTGAACATTAGCACTCCACTACCATACAGACAAAACTATCCGTCACAAAAACAAACGGTAACAATAAATAAAGCCAACAACAAAGAAATGATCGGCAACACAGGCGTTCGTGCTCCTATCAATAGCACATTTGTTTTATACCACTTTTTCGCCCTCAGAAATCGCCCCATACAAAAATATTGTATCGCCATTGTTCTGGTGGGCGTCTCTGAGCCATATTTATTATTTTTGTCACCATTGTACCACGGATTAAAGCATTTAGATGAAATTGGGGATAAGGCTGGCTAATCTCTTTTTTTCGTGGTAGCTTTGGTATCGATTTTCGCGGCGTAGGCGCAGTTTACGATTACAATTTTAACTTTATAGGTTATAACTTTGAGCGGTCTATAAATTATTGTTAGTGTTTATTGCGTGCGATTTGATCGAGTGTTAGTGTTAATAAAATTATAGAAACTTTAAGTTTAATTTAATGTACTTGATACTAGTGAAATTTATTTTTGCTATAATACCTAATAAATAATAATTGAAAGAAAGATCACAAGTTTTTGTATAAAAATAAAACATTTTAAACCCTTGTTTTATTTATTTATATTTTTATTATTTCGTGATGTATCTTTTATTCGTTATTATTCGATACCAAATACTTAAAAAGTGGAATAAAATTATATAAACTACTGTCTTTGTCATATAATATTTTTATTTGATAATATAGTTATTTAAGAGTATTTCTCTATGTAGAGTCTATGACTCGTCTAGAATATTTATTATATTCTTCTGCACTTCTGTGTCTGTTTATTTCTAAACCCATTCAAATGTAGGACAATGAGAATTCATGATCCAAACATAGAATCAAACTATAGTTACTAAGTGCTATTTGAGATAATAAACTAACGAATAAGGTAAATGCTATTCTACAACAAATTGCATAAAGCATAGTTATTTTGGATGGAATGAAGGTGTTAATTTATACTAATATTATTCAAATATCTCATGTAGGTGGATACTTGGGTTTAATCGATATTAAATTTATTGTGCTGAACCACCTGGTGGGAACCGAGGTAAAATAATTACAAGTAATAAGTTTCGGCTTTGTTCTCGTCAAAAATATGTTTCATAATTTTACTTTTTATGTAATATTCATGCAAAAAGTTATTCTTTAAAAGGCTCACGTTATAAAAGTAATGTTACGGTTTTTTTACATTTTACATAATATACTGTCGGAAGAAATAAGAAAGCAAACAATTTTTTATAAATTCTAAACTATAAGTATCATCATTAAAACACAATTAATTAACTATTTGCACACTATTTTGCACACTATTTGTGACCTAGTTTGTCAATGTTTTGGTTATGCGAATGACGCATGTTCCAATTTCCAAACCACGGTCACTTTTTTCATATTTTTTCACATTTTTTTGTAATAGGTACCTATCGCAAAAAATCTATTGAAATTACATACTTATACAACACTAGCAAACATTATAAATTGTCTTCTTCATTTCATCTTTTCTTATAGTTATTTTTTCATGCGTTTTGCGCAAGGAAGGGAAGTATTTTAGATATTGATTACTTTTCGACTGATTTTAAACGCGATTTATCCATCATAATCACTTCCTACACAGTATAAAACAAAGTCGCTTTCTCTGACCCTATGAACCTATGTCCCTATGTATGCTTAAATCTTTAAAACTATACGCAACGGATTTTGATGCGGTTTATTTTTAATAGATAGAGTAATTCAAGAGGAAGGTTTTAGTATAATTTATTATGTTTAAACAAAGCGGGCGAAGCCGCGGACGGAAAGCTAGTAATATTATATAACATGCTAGTAATATTATACAACTCTTCGGACACCTTTCAGAGAGCGTTGCTACGGGAGAGACCTTCAGATTTACATCCATTTTTTGCCGTCTGTTCTATAAAATAAACTTTGCGACTTCTTATCACAAACTTAACATTCGAATAACTATCTAACATGTATCTAAACCTACGTTTTTAGACAAAAACTCCGATAAGTACCAACTTTCGATCTAAACAGTAGTCCCATTACGCTCACGCCTAATCTCCTGCGCGGACGTTTTGGCACAAAATAATGAACGTCACGTGTTTGGCCCATGCCCCATACCCTAGTATAATTCTCTTTATACTATGCCCCACACTCCCGTGGACAATGGACGCGTGGCGATCGCTATCGGTGTGAAACAAACGTACTATTATGCTAATTTATTGATCATTTTATTGTTTTGTGAATGGTTTTACCGATGGATGGTGGCAAATTATTTTTGTGTGGTAGATAACTTCCTTGAGAGAGAAAATCCATGAAAATCTATACATGTGACCGCAACCTTTAGATTTGTGAGATTAAAGACTTCCTAAACCTTACAATCTGATCTCCAGCAATGAATATTAAAATAATTTTCAAATTTAAGAATTACTGCAAATATCTACAAATTAGAATTGTAAAAACATATTTTCTATTTTCTTTATAGATTCGCTGGAACATAAAAGAAGAACAGTTACTATAACTATAAACGAGTAAAAAAATCGATACGAAACGATTGTAACATGACTTGCATTCGAATTGGCACTAAAATAATAATTATACACATGTGACGTATTAGCCTGTCATTACCGGCCAGAAACCACCCACTTAACACAATCCCCTAAAAAGAACTCTATCATACCTGAATAGAGTTTAAAAACGAATGACAAACGATGACTTAACATTTTTATATCACGATAAATGTGAATAAAGTTTGGTCTAGACAGTGCTTCATACTTGAGCGTAGTTTGTGCAAACTACGATATCAACGAATCAAATGTATGCATTTAGATTGCGCATGCTTGCGAATAACCGTGTGGAAAAGCATTTTTTACAATACATTGTATCATTTGTTAAACGTCCCTTTTGACTATTATTTTATGAATGATACGAGGGTAGTGATATGACCACCATGATATTACTTTTTACAGCGCAATTCATTGTTTTTATTTATAGTTAGGGGCTGAGTCTTTTGTATGATGTATTCTAAGAAAGCTGAGGGTTTGGACACAATAATTAATCTTTAGCTGCATAATACTAGTGAAGTTGTCGTATATTTATTTATTCAAAAAAATATTTATTCAAAAATCAAGCATACAATCTCGTTGAACTTATTACAATATGAAAGTCACTTCATACAATTCCGTCATTTTATTATAAATTAGCTATAAATAAATTATAAAAAAAAATTCAGTCAATTGTACGCTACTTTTCAATGTGAAACTTTCACTAAACATAATAGATACATATTAGTAAAATTATAGGATGTTAAGGAAATAATATCTATTGATTGAAAAAGAGATAATTCAACAAGTGAAAATAAAATTATAAAAATTTATTACAATTTACTTTTTGCATATACCTAACCGTTTTTATTTAATAACGTCTCAACCATTTTCATAAAACAATCACAAACACAAATAATCCAGTAAGTAATAAAATATATTTTATACTAGTCAAAAGTTATTCCATAGAACTAATAGTACAATGCTCATTTGTCCAAACAGAGCGAGTAAGTCACCCCAAAGAATGGATCATAAACCAAAATTAAAAGTTCTCGATACATTGCATTCGCACAATAAAACCATTCCGCTTACTAAATACGTAACATTTAGGTGTCATTAGTCAAATGACGTAGTACTTTCCGCCTTTACACTAGCTACAAAACCTCAAAGAATATTAAACTTTAAAGTAACTCCATAAAGTTTATATTTAGGCGAGTCCTTTTGGTGGATACGTCGTTTAGTTCGGGGAAAGTTGTGATAAAAATTCTTTATGAATGGGGTTGTGTGACTGCCCCATTTCAATAAATTATTTCGGTAATTTTGCGAATTGTTTTATGATATCTGCCTGTTTATCTTTGTTCTTGTTATGTTATCGATACGGTATCATAATTAAAAAACAGTTTTTCAACGTTTTCTTCAGCTTCCTACGTTGTAAATATTTGACGGTTGATAAGTATATAGATTATAGTTATTATGTTAAAATTTAAAATAATCAAATAAAATTTTACCTATAAATCGATTAAAAACCGATGTAAAAAGATAAAGTGTTACTATAATTTTTATAAATTGCGACTGATTTTCTTCAAGTTTTATACATTTCGAAATAAATTACCAAATTATAATGGATTTAAAGCGTAATTTACTCATTATTTATCCTGATGTTTCAAACTCGTACAGCAAGCGTTTTATTTTTTAAAACAATTAATCTCACCAATAAAGAAAAAATCTTCACTTCTTAATCATCTTAAATCGCGTTCCATAAAACCTAATCCTCCAGGATTAGAAATAAAACATCCGAATCCCATCATTGCTACGGAACCCATTTCTAAATGAGCTCTAGTAAAAAGCAATAAAACCCAGTGCAGATTAACCTTCTAGGGACAGGCACTGCAGGGGGTCATTGTACTAGCTTATTGGTGACTCCCTGAGGTGACGAGATTATTGGTATCTTTCTGCCGGTTCTGCTAATTCTATAGTCTGTGATGAGATGATATTAGCACTATACATTTGGGAATAGATATTAGTTGTATCCTTATTGAAAGAAAGTTTCAATAGAATCTGAAAATACTAATAATTCGGGAAAATAATAAAAGTATGGTATCTGTACTCTATTGAATTATCAAAAATAATTAGTAAGTAAAAATAATGAAGGTATCGTAAAATGCACTTAGTTAATACATTTAAAAAATGTTTAAAAATAATTACATAGTTATATTTATTTTAATTTAATTTAAATATACACTACTGAGAAGATACTGATTTTTTATATATAAGAAAATATTACATTTGTAAGAACACATCATGTGGAACTAATGAAGTAGTTATGGCTGGAGGCTACTATTATAGCCCCCATTGAAAACTCTTTTGAAGTGGTTTCAAATATTTTTGAGTATTGACAAAAATATGTTTCAACAATTCATCGTATTACAAAGTTACGAATATTCATACTTCAAAAATTTATATAAATAAAAATCAATAAAAGCAATATTTTTATAATTTACTAGCGGTCCGCCCCGGCTTCGCCCGTGGTACATATTTACGTTTTCTCTACATAAAAACCATCCTCGTACTTCAAGGAATATAATAAAAAAAGAATTATCGAAATCGGTTCAGCCGTTCTCGAGTTATGCGCTTACCAACACATTTTGCGATTCATTTTTATATATAAGAAAGATTACAATACAAAATCTGAGACACGTGCTATATTGTTACATGTTACAATAGCTGTTATCTTTATATACAGTAATTTCATAACTTATCACAAGAGCAGAGTGGCGCAGTGGAAGCGTGCTGGGCCCATAACCCAGAGGTCCGTGGATCGAAACCACGCTCTGCTAAAATAACTTTTTATTTTTTTTTCATTTAATTTTTTTATTTATAGTGCCATATTCACTTATATAAATTTTTGGAAATAAAATAACGTTATTTTTTTTATAATTTGAAATTTTATTCTAAGACCAATATTTTATTAGTCTCATAATATTTTGATTGTTTTTATCTTAATAATAATACTTTCTTTTATAAAGTAATATCTAAGAAATTTTGGTATTCTTACACAAATTTATTTAATAAAATACAAATCTAGCTATAAGACTGTTTTATGGATTTTTTCATATCGCTTCTATCCGTATCTATTCGTCTTTCTCATATTTACCTCAAAGAACATGTTAGATACATTTGTTTTTTTTTTTACACCTACACATTGTTATTATTTTTAATCGCTTTTTAAAATACTTGTAGTCAACACAAAAATTTTAATCATTTATTTCTACGATAGGTGTATTAAGTATTTATAAATGTAAGTAAGTACATGTTCAATAGGTAATCCGTTTTCCTAGTAGTGTTTGTATGTTTGGCTCATGTTTTCTATTGTCTAGCTGCCAACTTATGTGAAACAATAATAAATATTTAATAATTCTAGGCACATTTTATTGCATCATGCGATAAAGTTTTAATGCATTTTTCCTGGAAGTAAAAATAAAATCATATAAAATTGAACTGAAATATACCTACTTTCAGGTTTTCAAGATTAATAATGATTAAAAATTTATAAAAAAAGCAATTTGATCTGTGTGGAATATTGCAGCCACATATGGGCTGGCGCTGCAAAAACCCATCTTCAAGCTCTAGATTCAATGGAAAAACGCGCGAAAAGACTTATAGCCGAACCTAAACTAATTACCAAAAGTTTTGGATCTCTAGAACACCGTAGAAGAATAGCCTGCCTTTCTATCTTTTACCGGTTGCAAGTGCAACCGGTAAAAATTAGGATGCACATGCTCGGATGCACACTCACCAAAGTTTCAACTTTGGTGAGTGTGCATCCGAGCTGCATAATCTTATTCCGCCATCTCCATTCCACTATAGAACCTCGCGAAGAGCGGCCGGCTTTCACCCGTTCGTAGTAGATATACCTCGATTACGCACTAAACGCTTTGAAAGATCTTTTTTAATTCAAACTGCGAAGGAGTGGAACTCCCTCCCGCCTTCTGTGTTCCCTGAGAACTATAATTTGGAATTGTTTAAAACCAGAGTGAATAGGCTTTTTCAGGACAGGCATCATTTGCGATCGACCGCATCCACGCTTACCACCAGGCGGGATCGCGGTCAAATGCCTGCTCTGTTATGAATAAAAAAAAAAAAAAAAAAGATATCTGCACATCTGGGTAAATTAGTGAACGTACATATTTAATAAAAGTGCAAAAGAACGGCTGAACTGATTTCGATGAAATTTATGTGAGTTATTCTTTAACATATACATAATATAACTAGGTTTCCGCCCGCGGCTTCGCCCGCGCAGTCAAAGAAAAACCCGCATAGTTTCCGTTCCCGTGGGATTTCCGGGATTGCGTCATTTTCCCGGGATAAAAAGTAGCCTATGTCCTTTCTCGCGTATCAAAATATCTCCATACCAAATTTCATGAAAATTGGTTGAGTAGTTTAGGCATGATTGAGTAACAGACAGACAGAGTTACTTTCGCATTTATAATCTTATATATAAAATTCTCGTGTCACAATGTTAGTCTGCATACTCCTCCGAAACGGGTGGACCGATTCTCATGAAATTTTCTGTGCATATCGGGTAAGTCTGAGAATCGGCCAACATCTATTTTTCATATGTACCACGGGCGAAGCCGGGGCGGGCCGCTAGTATTAGTATATAATATAATGATATATGGATACATTAAGCTTTCGCATCTAATCATTACAGATACAGTACCTAACTACCTAGGTACCTATTACATTAGTATAAGTAGGTACACATTATAATTTGTATTTAGAAGCTCCTACCCCCAGAACATCAGGAACCAGACCATCAAACGAAGTTGTATTTTTAACATTGCACCGCTTCAAGCCAAACTGGCCCTAGCCAGCCGACTGTTAACAGTTTTCTGTATAAACACGCGCAAACAAACAACCATCGTTTGTTTTAGCATGGGATGATGATCATTTATTGCACATGTTGTCAAATGTTTTGCTAGCCTTGTTATTGTATTTATGTGCTGAATATCATACGTCTTTCATTTGGAATGTGTATGTTACTCTTTTTACTTCAAAAGAGCTAAACCATGTTTGAATGTATGCTATCAATGTTCTGTTTACGTTGTAACTATTTAGTAATCTGAAGTTTATGTGTTCGTTTGACCCGGCTTCGCCCGTAGTAGGTGAGTTTTTTTGTCAGTTTATCAATTCTGTATAACAATAATTTAGATGGTAATGTATTCGGTCAACATCTTTTACCACAAAATAGCTCTAGAATACATTATCTACTTAACATTACTTAATAGAGTGTAAATGGAAGTTGAAAATATTTATTTTTTGCGAAAATTATATTGTTATAAAATTTTCTACTTGTCGTCTAGGTGTCACTTTTGCCAACACTGTCTGCTATTTTGAACGAACCATTCTATAACGTTATTTGAAAATTGCATCTAATGCCTCGTAGTCGCACCCTCACACCCTGATTATTATGTAGATTCCAATTTAAAACCACTTGTTATCTAGTTAGCGACAAAAATACCTAACTACGGACCCCAGGCTAGCCTCGGGCTGCCAACTAGCTGTGAGTAATCGATGGCAATCGACAAACGAACCAGCCGACTGTCAAATTCTAGTCTTCAACGTAACAAAAAGAAAAATTTTCCACCGGTGATATAAAAAACAGCGGATTGACAACCCTATGTCGTTGACATATGAGTCATCTGTGCGATAGGGTTGGCAAAACATTTTGGCAGTTGGTTTTCTAGGTGCGTAATGGGGGTTCTTGTTATGTTAATCGGTGCCCTGAGGCTCCGTGGTAGGGGACGTCTTCTGCCATCGATTGCAACTCAATTGTAAGAATATAACTAATTTTATTGAGTGCTCTTAACTAAGTAGGTACTCGTATGTACTGGAGTACCTATGTAATGGTGGGTGAATTGTATATAAATTAAGTGCTTGCATCTGTGTGAATCGAATGTTTCCCATAATATGAGATAGAAATATGAGCTGATACGAAAAAATCTATAAATTAAAGTGTAAAAAAATCGCAAATATTTTGGTTTAGATATTCCATTCAATAGAAGTTATTAGAAGTAAGTATAACAGTTTGTTTAAAAATATCAGTGATCAAGGTTTTTTTCAACACAAGGAATCAATGTCCTGTCTGTAGCTGTAGGTCTTCACCGAAATTGTAGAGTTTTGTGGAATAGTAAAAATGCATATACCTATGTCCTACACCATAAGCTGAAGACAATTATTCAATGTTTGAAAAACAAATTATACGTTTTGTATGTCACGAATGATCTCATCGTTCGATGGCATGTCTACGGTATGCATTAAATGAAATCGTGACGTATTGTGTACTGCTTATTGTATACAGCTTTTGCACGCGGTTTTACTTGAGGAGCATATAGAGCTGAAACGAAGGTAAGTACTTGTAAAGTGGCCGATTTTCTTCTAGTTCGTTATGGCTTATAAGTTATAACTATTTTAGATTTGATTGATGTAGAAATACAGTATGATAGTAAATAGGTACAGTAAACCTATAGCTTTTGAAGCAATAAATAAATTCATAATTAGTTAGGTACTTACCTAATTTTAATGTTACCACTCGTTCAAGTACCTAGTATATCACTTTACTACTCGACCGAACATAATATTTATTCTAAATTGTTCATAGAGTACCTAATCTTACTTACTTTTACATACAATAATAATTATTAGACTCTACATGACTGTATTTATTTAAATAAATTAATGAGTACCAAGTTAAGAATTATCACTAATTGTAAATTACGTTTTTCATCAATTCCTTTTTTCACAGTCATACTTAAGCAGCGGACCTCATATAAACAAAATATACCCCTGAACCATCCATCGTAAATCACAATCCAACCAGATCTTGCATGCCATCTTTATCAAGTCCAATAAAATTGTTTACGAAGCCTTATCTACAGTCTACTTACACGCAATGCATCCGTCTCCCTCTAATCTGCCATCTCGCTCGTTTGACAGATGTCAACGCGTTTACCGCAAAATCGTGACAGCACACACAGATTATAATTCACTTTGCTTTTTTTTTGTTTTTTTTTTACACGTTTTTTAAAGGCTAGAAGCTGTGGATTCACTGAAAGTCGTTGTCGCACTGAACTCGGCCTCTCCGCTAAATTTTCAATTCAAACAGGGCCTTTATAAGGGTAGTGACGCTACAAAATTTACATATCGACGTAATAACGCTGATTTAAATTCGGCGGACGTTGTTGAACGAATCTTTTGTTGTGAAATATAATGCTTTTTTCTGTAGAATGTGATAATTGTTTGGTTGTGTTTTGTGAAACTACGTTTAGTTAGAGATGTGTGAAGATGATACTACCTATATTTTCGGTATTCTTTATAATTTAACCTTTTTCAATAAAACAAGATTCATTAGATACAATTTATTTTTGAAATTTTCATTCATTTAAATAATCTATATAAGTACTTAGGTAGTTCTTAATTTTACAAGATAAAACAAATAAACTCTACCTAATTTTTCTATATATTTTTTCTTATGTATTTAAAAACTATACATCTATCAGATTATTATCAAGTTAGTAACATATTCACTTAAACAAGTACAATTTATAAAAAATACTACTAATTGCTAGGATGCTTCTAGGAACGAATCATAAATCAAAGAAAACTACAAGAAAAACTACGTTCGCATAAATGTGGTAACAAATGAGCATTCATTGAATATTTGTTCTGTGTTATGCCGCTATTATTAATAAAAACTATTTACTAGGATATTTGTGGTCTTATATAACACTTAACATTTGTATTTTATTAATAACTAGCTTTCCGCCCGCGGCTTCGCCCGCGTTTTCAAAGAAAAACCCGTTCCCGTAGGATTTCCGGGATAAAACCTATCCTATGTCCTTTCTAGGGTATCAAAATATCTCTATACCAAATTTCATGCAAATTGGTTCTGTAGTTAAGGCGTGATTGAGTAACAGACAGACAGAGTTACTTTCGCATTTATAATACATATTAGTATGGATTGTTTTGTTATATGCAGCCATTAGAAAATTACAACATATTTTACAGGTGTAATTCTTAAAGTACCTTACAATAAATACAGTAATATAAATTATAGTACATTAAACTAATTAAACAGTGATAAAATCATATAATAAATTATAGAACATAAATTCTCTGCGATTAAATTTACAATAAAAATTTCATCAATTTAACTTCATTGTAGAGCATTTTAGCTCTATTTCTCATAAGAAACTCAAGTAATAAAAACTGCCCTTTTTTTTTTTAGTGGGGAAATCTTGCATAGATACCCACGGCCTCCGGGGAAGAAGGCCGATAAAAACTGCCCTGCCCGCTCTATCTAATGATAGAAATAATTTAACCAAATTTCTATTATTTTCATGCTATTTAGTGCAACTTGGTCATATAACAATTTAACCTCAAAATATAACAATACAACTCAACAACTATTAGTTCCTCAAACTCAAAACATTTTGCTCCACTACAAAATATCTATAGCTCCATGAGATCAATAAAGGCAGGATATCTGCGCATATATACAGCTCCGTCACGCTGGAACCCGCTTTAAAAAAAACCTTACTTTTTTTCAGCCTATTTTACCTACAAACGATGCTAATAAATGTAGTATAGGTCAATTTTTTGTAGTCTTATTAGTTACTTAGAAAACATCATTGATATCGTTCGAAGTAAAAAATATAAATAATAGCGTGTTGATTAGTTTTGGAATGGGTTCCAAATTGATTGTAGTTTATTGTAGTGGCAAGAAAATTCTTTATTTGCGTTGTTTTATCTCAAATTATTGCAAGAAGGTCACAATAACAAGATTTTAAAAAATAAATAACACTTGTTCAAAAACTACAAACGATGCCAATAAATGTAGTATAGGTCAATTTTTTGTAGTCTTATTAGATACTTAGAAAACATCATTGATATCGTTCGAAGTAAAAAATATAAATAATAGCGTGTTGATTAGTTTTGGAATGGGTTCCAAATTGATTGTAGTTTATTGTAGTGGCAAGAAAATTCTTTATTTGCGTTGTTTTATCTCAAATTATTGCAAGAAGGTCACAATAACAAGATTTTAAAAAATAAATAACACTTGTTCAAAAACTACAAACGATGCCAATAAATGTAGTATAGGTCAATTTTTTGTAGTCTTATTAGTTACTTAGAAAACATCATTGATATCGTTCGAAGTAAAAAATATAAATAATAGCGTGTTGATTAGTTTTGGAATGGGTTCCAAATTGATTGTAGTTTATTGTAGTGGCAAGAAAATTCTTTATTTGCGTTGTTTTATCTCAAATTATTGCAAGAAGGTCACAATAACAAGATTTTAAAAAATAAATAACACTTGTTCAAAAACTACAAACGATGCCAATAAATGTAGTATAGGTCAATTTTTTGTAGTCTTCTTAGTTACTTAGAAAACATCATTGATATCGTTCGAAGTAAAAAATATAAATAATAGCGTGTTGATTAGTTTTGGAATGGATTCCAAATTGATTGTAGTTTATTGTAGTGACAAGAAAATTCTTTATTTGCGTTGTTTTATCTCAAATTATTGCAAGAAGGTCACAATAACAAGATTTTAAAAAATAAATAACACTTGTTCAAAAACTACAATCGATGCCAATAAATGTAGTATAGGTCAATTTTTTGTAGTCTTATTAGTTACTTAGAAAACATCATTGATATCGTTCGAAGTAAAAAATATAAATAATAGCGTGTTGATTAGTTTTGGAATGGGTTCCAAATTGATTGTAGTTTATTGTAGTGGCAAGAAAATTCTTTATTTGCGTTGTTTTATCTCAAATTATTGCAAGAAGGTCACAATAACAAGATTTTAAAAAATAAATAACACTTGTTCAAAAACTACAAACGATGCCAATAAATGTAGTATAGGTCAATTTTTTGTAGTCTTATTAGTTACTTAGAAAACATCATTGATATCGTTCGAAGTAAAAAATATAAATAATAGCGTGTTGATTAGTTTTGGAATGCGTTCCAAATTGATTGTAGTTTATTGTAGTGGCAAGAAAATTTTTTATTTGCGTTGTTTCATCTCAAATTATTGCAAGAAGGTCACAATAACAAGATTTTAAAAAATAAATAACACTTGTTCAAAAACTACAAACGATGCCAATAAATGTAGTATAGGTCAATTTTTTGTAGTCTTATTAGTTACTTAGAAAACATCATTGATATCGTTCGAAGTAAAAAATATAAATAATAGCGTGTTGATTAGTTTTGGAATGGGTTCCAAATTGATTGTAGTTTATTGTAGTGGCAAGAAAATTTTTTATTTGCGTTGTTTCATCTCAAATTATTGCAAGAAGGTCACAATAACAAGATTTTAAAAAATAAATAACACTTGTTCGAAAACTACAAACGATGCCAATAAATGTAGTATAGGTCAATTTTTTGCAGCTCAAGTTTTCTTTATTTGCGTTGTTCTTTATTTGCGTTGTTTTATCTCAAATTATTGCAAGAAGGTCACAATAACAAGATTTTAAAAAATAAATAACACTTGTTCAAAAACTACAAACGATGCCAATAAATGTAGTATAGGTCAATTTTTTGTAGTCTTATTAGTTACTTAGAAAACATCATTGATATCGTTCGAAGTAAAAAATATAAATAATAGCGTGTTGATTAGTTTTGGAATGGGTTCCAAATTGATTGTAGTTTATTGTAGTGGCAAGAAAATTCTTTATTTGCGTTGTTTTATCTCAAATTATTGCAAGAAGGTCACAATAACAAGATTTTAAAAAATAAATAACACTTGTTCAAAAACTACAAACGATGCCAATAAATGTAGTATAGGTCAATTTTTTGTAGTCTTATTAGTTACTTAGAAAACATCATTGATATCGTTCGAAGTAAAAAATATAAATAATAGCGTGTTGATTAGTTTTGGAATGGGTTCCAAATTGATTGTAGTTTATTGTAGTGGCAAGAAAATTTTTTATTTGCGTTGTTTCATCTCAAATTATTGCAAGAAGGTCACAATAACAAGATTTTAAAAAATAAATAACACTTGTTCAAAAACTACAAACGATGCCAATAAATGTAGTATAGGTCAATTTTTTGTAGTCTTATTAGTTACTTAGAAAACATCATTGATATCGTTCGAAGTAAAAAATATAAATAATAGCGTGTTGATTAGTTTTGGAATGGGTTCCAAATTGATTGTAGTTTATTGTAGTGGCAAGAAAATTCTTTATTTGCGTTGTTTTATCTCAAATTATTGCAAGAAGGTCACAATAACAGGATTTTAAAAAATAAATAACACTTGTTCAAAAACTACAAACGATGCCAATAAATGTAGTATAGGTCAATTTTTTGCAGCTCAAGTTTTCAATACTTACGAAAGTCCGTGTATAGTTGGCTGTCATTATTTTTTAATACGAAAAACAGCACATACTTGTAAGTCCAACGATTTTGAATTTATATTTTGAGGTATTAAGTACAAAAAATTGACCTATAGTTACTACATTTATTGGCATCGTTTGTAGTTTTTGAACAAGTGTTATTTATTTTTTAAAATCTTGTTATTGTGACCTTATTGCAATAATTTGAGATAAAACAACGCAAATAAAGAAGAACGCAAATAAAGAAAACTTGAGCTGCAAAAAATTGACCTATACTACATTTATTGGCATCGTTTGTAGTTTTTGAACAAGTGTTATTTATTTTTTAAAATCTTGTTATTGTGACCTTCTTGCAATAATTTGAGATGAAACAACGCAAATAAAAAATTTTCTTGCCACTACAATAAACTACAATCAATTTGGAACCCATCCCAAAACTAATCAACATGCTATTATTTATATTTTTTACTTCGAACGATATCAATGATGTTTTCTAAGTAACTAATAAGACTACAAAAAAATGACCTATACTACATTTATTGGCATCGTTTGTAGTTTTTGAACAAGTGTTATTTATTTTTTTAAATCTTGTTATTGTGACCTTCTTGCAATAATTTGAGATAAAACAACGCAAATAAAAAATTTTCTTGCCACTACAATAAACTACAATCAATTTGGAACCCATTCCAAAACTAATCAACACGCTATTATTTATATTTTTTACTTCGAACGATATCAATGATGTTTTCTAAGTAACTAATAAGACTACAAAAAATTGACCTATACTACATTTATTGGCATCGTTTGTAGTTTTTGAACAAGTGTTATTTATTTTTTAAAATCTTGTTATTGTGACCTTCTTGCAATAATTTGAGATAAAACAACGCAAATAAAGAATTTTCTTGCCACTACAATAAACTACAATCAATTTGGAACCCATTCCAAAACTAATCAACACGCTATTATTTATATTTTTTACTTCGAACGATATCAATGATGTTTTCTAAGTAACTAATAAGACTACAAAAAATTGACCTATACTACATTTATTAGCATCGTTTGTAGGTAAAATAGGCTGAAAAAAAGTAAGGTTTTTTTTAAAGCGGGTTCCAGCGTGACGGAGCTCATATATACGCATAGTGGGACGATGTCTGCCCATAATATTCTTTAGGGTGCATCTCATTTGCTTAAGAACCTGCCTTTGTCAACAGTCGGGGTGAAAAATCGATAGCCGCAAACGACCTTCGATCAGATGCCTTGTCTCTTAATTCGGGATACAATTTAAAATTACTTTTTACCGTATTAAATAGGATTGGAGGTTTGCTCGTTTCCGTGGGCAAATGTTTTCGATCAAGTCCTATTTGCTCCATGTTTAACATGAGTATTTTGGTCAAATTTGGTTTGCGATAATTTATTGTTTCAGTATATCAGTACTGTTAATTTGATTTCATATAAAAATGCAGTTGAACCTAGTAATTTATTCCATAATAAGTACTAAAACGCTTAATAGGTACCATATACTCCAGTTATTCAGCAAAATCTAAAATTCGATTTAAACATTTATCCTGTCATATCATCAAAACACACCAAACTATTGACCATCACAACTAGAACATATTGTCATCTCATTCAGTACATCCATTCGCGAGGTACACTCCCACAAACACACCAGACTTTTAAACTATTCGCAATCCCACGCTTCGACTAATACCCGTATTTACGCGTCACATAATGTTTATCTTTATTTATTTACGTGTTAGCGAATACATTGCTATAATGCATCTTTGATCCGTATGCAAATAGCCCCCAACATGCAAATACTGTATAAAAACAAGGGCGACTGTAATGCTCTTAACTATTTTAATATTTTAAAATAGATAAAAACATCCGAAACGCACTTACGATAAGCTTTTGAGAGAGCGAGAGATTTGGTAGCGCAATGCTATTTTGGTGCATATATTATTACCTATGGTATAAGACTGTTTGTCAATCGATTGCAAAAAGAAAGCGGTGTGAAGTAATTCCATATTCAAAACAGGGTAAATAATTAAATGTAAAAATTTCCTCCTTTATTTTTTTTAGTACAATTCACCTACAGGAATAATCTAGAACTTATGGCAGATTTTACTTACCTGAGTGTTTCTAGTAGAAGACTTTGAATTCAAACCTGGCAATCTTCAAGACCAAGTTCTACCTATTACCACTTTTAATTTATTTGTTTGAGATGAACATAAATCCAACGAAAAGTACTTGGACCAACAAGAAAGCCAATAGAGGTCATCAGGACATAGTGACGTGACGCAACATCGACTGTCGATGCTTTTACGGCGTGACGAGACGCATCGATAAAAAGATTACACGATGCCATACGAATCGTGCGTGATAGGAATATTAATGACCTCTCCCCTTGCTAATAGATTTTAATCGGCCCTGGCTAGTACACCATGTCGTTGACAATTCATGTTTTGTTGTTTTAAAACGTGCACAACTCTAAAACATATTGAAAGCATTTTTCATTCACGCCAATATCGGTTGTTCATTCAAATATTATAAAGCTGAAGAGTTTGTATGTTTGTTTGAACGCGCTAATCTCGGGAACTACTGGTCCAATTTTAAAAATTATTTCCGTGTTAAATGTCCCATTTATCGAGGACGGCTATAGGCTATATTATATTATTATCATCACGCTAAGACCAACAGGAGTGGAGCACTGCGGGTAAAACCGCAGGGCACAGCTAGTAAAGTATAATCTAAAAGTTAAGGTTTCACGCTATTACTTGGATGGTTGAAATTAAATTTGATAAACAGACCGAACGAAACCCAACGAAAGTTTGGAGATTAACAAATAGTGGTAGTGGTAGTTCATTAAGAAAAGTACACTTTGTGGTAGAAATACGGGAAAACAGTAAGTATGCGGCTGTTGGGCGATAACGTAATGTACGATGATAAACGTAATCTCGCCAGAAACCGCGGGTGGTTGCTAGTTTAACATACGATAAAGACCATACTGTTCGTGTTTTTAGATTATATTATATTCCATTGCTATTTCATTTTGATAATAACACAATAACATTAACACAAATCTTCGTATTTCAATTAAACCACATGATCATTTGCAAATTCCGGTATAATTATAAAACTTACCCCGGTACATGATATAAGCCAGGGACAGGATTGACGTCTTAACGCACAAATTCGTTCCTTACCGTTGCGATACGACACGGGGGCTTTTAGACTATACGATATTTATTAAGATTAATTATTGATGATGGATATAGGGAACATAAATAATAATAAATAAATAAATAAATATTTCAGGACAATTTTCACACACGGCACAATCTGATCCCATACTAAGCTTTCGCTTGTGTTATGGAAACCAGATGGCTGATAAACATACATATATAATTTTTAAATAAATACTTATATAGATAATTAACACCCAGACACAGAGTAAACATCTAGTTCATCACACAAATATTTGCCCCGGGTGGGAATCGAACCCACGACATCTGGCTTGGAAGGCAGGGCCACTACCAACCAAGCCAACCGGTCAGTCGTCCTAACTAAGTAGGTATGTCCAGTAGAAATTAATTTAAGTTTAGAATTTTGTTTACTTTAATCAAAAAGCTTGATACTAGACGTAGATACGACATATAGGTTAAAGAAAATATACTATATCTATCCATATCTTCATATTACTTACTATATACATATTTATATGAAAATTAAAAGTGTAAAATCACAACTCTTGTTTTATTCCTATTGTAAAATTCCAGTTAGTTCCTAATTTGTAACTTTAATATCTTCATACCAAATGTATGACCTATATAATATGCTATTGAAATAATATATTCCGTGCAGTGTAAATACGTCACAAGCCGTGTCTTCGTTATATAGAATAACTTAGATCCCAAACTCGATTAGACTTCTCAGTTCAACGCTCGCGTACATAGTTATATATAATATATGTGAAATGAAATGAAATGAAATGAATGAAATTAAATGAAATATGTTTATATATGTGTTGTTTGCTAAATTATATTCGTTGTGAAAATAATGATTTAGTCCACGAAATTCAATAATTTTGTAGTTTCTTCTAAAATTCCTATAATATTTATATCTGTATGTGATTGGCATTAAAGTTCCAAAACGGATGAATCGATTCCATTGCTGATTTTATCAATTGATTTCTAACCTAAAGCTTGGTTTAGTAAAAATATTCGTCTTTTTAAAAAATGCAGCCTTCATTGCAACTGGTGCTTGGACTTCAGCCAATACTGAACATTTACCTTTGCAGACAAATAAGAAAACTGTTAATGGTCTTACAATATAATTTTTAAAGTTGTATCACGTCTTTGCCTGAGTTATAAGCATTTTAACTATTAAATTGTTAAATCTATAAATTTAAAAATGTATTTTTTTCTGTAGGTATGTCCTATATACAAGATCGTAAAATAATACAGATTTGAAGGTATTGTGTATGAGCCCACGAAGGTTTCTGTGTTGATATAACTACCAACCTTCGACTCTGTAGATACTACAGGCAAAGCCAAGTCCCATAGTAGGTAAAACATAAAAATCTCAAAATCTCCTGTAAAAGTTAAACACAAATGATAATAAAATAAATTCTTTTTCATGTGTTCCGAAACAAATTGCGGTAAGCATCGGGAAGGAAGGGCCGACCTCTGGCCAGCCGACCCGCCTATCTGACCATCTGCCCTCTTTGCTACTGTATGTACAGTTTTATAGTTCTCTAGTGAGGAGATTATTTCAAAGTCAATTTTTTTAATAAAAATTAAAAGTTAAATTAAGTAGAACTAAACATTTTATTGCCATTAAGTTTGCTCTATGATATATCAAAATATAGTCTTGCTGTTTGATTCCACATCGGATTCACCATTTTACATTTTAGAGAGACAGGAACAAATGGTCCACGTAAATAATATTAATATAACGTTAATTTTTCAATTTCTATAATTGACCCCAACTAAGAAATTAATATGAAGTTGGTGTATAATAATAAGTTGTGACGTAGACTATTGTCACGACTTATTATCTCTTGTTGTCTAGTTACCAGCTAGCAGCAATAAATAAATTCCTCGCCCAAGTTTTCAGATCTATAATACACATTTTCTTTGCTCCATCTGTTTTCATAAAACAAAAGCCTCTTCCTCCAGAACCAATCAAAGGCTCGACAACGCCCCCAATAAAGCCTGATAGTTTGACGATTATCCGTTTCCCCGTATCATCATGTGTCCCCAAGTTCCCACGGAACTAAGTAGTGTTATCGGACATCTTATCAATCTATATTAGGTTCGTCACTCCCTCAGTCAATAGAGGATTTCTTTTGTTTGATCGGAGAGACGGTGTCTTTACGTTTTATAGGTGACAAAATGGGTACTATTGATGCTGTTTGTGCTTATATTCTTCACGTTTTAGTGTGGAATAATGTATTAAACTGATGGTTGTGGCAGTTTAAACAATACTTTTAAAATGCAAGTTGTAATTACTTAGCAAGTAAACGCTATCGAACTCGATTTAAATGACCTTTAAACCTTAGTTAAGTTATCAGATCGTCAATATATTATGGAAATGAAAACTCTTCACATACACGTAGTAGCAAAAGAAATATCTTCATCTTCTGGTCATTTCCTTTTCTTATATTTCACCTTCGTCCAATTCATTCTCCATCCCTATAAATATTTAAAAGTCACAATTATGTCTAAGAAAAACATTTACATTTCCCATACCTTTTGGGTATATGACACTATTGATATAGTATTGCACGGTGCACCCAGCCTACTCATAGCTAAATCTTCATTGATCTCCAAAATGAGAGAAAAAGAAAATCTTGTAAAAACATGGAATTAATGAGATCTATTAGAAGTGATAATCACATCTCCGCATGTCTCTACAGTGTACCCGCTGGTTTGCTCAACAAGTGTTAGGGACTTTCTTTAATGTGTCCGTTTCGCTGACCCTGCGGTGAGGGCTACATAACGTGGAGAAATGTTTATAAATCCATGATGAAATGACCAATATTTCAACCAAGGCATTAATGGTTTTTGAAATTTGAGTCGTAACATAAATGAATAGAAAGAAAATTAACAGATACATAAGCGTCTCAAATCAATTGAACTTCAACTTAAATAGAGAAAATTATATCGAAATGAATATGTTATCACGACTACATATCTAGTACTCCGAAATGTGTAGTTACTCTAATTATTTTCTGTAGTTATTTTTATCATCCGCTCATCAGCTCATAAAACTTCCGACAATACCTACTTTAACAATATAAACTAAACTAAAACTTAAAATTTGTATTAAGCAGAACTCAATTTATTCCTACTCAGTGTAACAAACTCACAAGTCGTCTCCACACTAACCTATCCGATCAAGAAAAAAATCCCCAAATTGTAGT
This sequence comes from Colias eurytheme, assembly GCF_061535395.1. Classification (NCBI taxonomy): domain Eukaryota; kingdom Metazoa; phylum Arthropoda; class Insecta; order Lepidoptera; family Pieridae; genus Colias; species Colias eurytheme. The sequence continues at coordinate 12,577,171 of NC_142990.1, forward strand.
TATCGTAATCTGTGACATCTGACGTCACCCCAGTGTTTAGTGCACTTTAAGTGACCACAGTTTGTTCATCGTAACCTCTTGTACGTTTATGTCACCTCGTTTGAGCCTTTATTGTTTGTTTTGATTCTGGTAAAGATAAGGGAATCAGTCTTTTGTTTTGAGATTTTACGTATATTCTGTTGTGTGAAAATGGTCTTTAATATGATGAATAAAATATGATGAATGAATGAAAATACTTTATTTGCACCAAATCAATACGAAATGACACAGACAATAAAAATACGTATAAAAACTAAAAAGGCGGCACTATCGCTAAAACAGTTATCTCTTCCAGGCAAACATTATCATTGTTAATTTATTAATCTTCTCTCAGGATTGAATCTCTCCTGTACTTCGTGACTCCTACGTTTATATAATGTAGTTCAATATAAAACATAGTTTTAACTCTAAAAGAAAAAGCTTTACCTGTTAAAAATAGTTACTGTTGCTCTATAATATATTCATTATTGACATAATATTGTTACTATTTCGCACTAAATCGATGATTAATTATCTTTTTTGAAATATCATTACAAAAAAAATATTGGTAAAACCCAACAAATAAATTTTAAAACCCGCCAGCACGGACAAAGCCCGGTAAATGAAATTAGCAAGCAATTACCGGTCAAGTGGTTCACGGGCTATGACCAAATTGCCTGTAATTACATTATGGTGAAAATTATTCGTTAATTCTTTATTTTACGGTACACTGAACGATCTCTGATGATTTATATTTCCGGCATATTTAGGTTTTGACTTTAGCGGAACAGAACATGTCGTGGGACATGTAATATTTTGACCTTTTTGTTAATTTATAATTTTGATACGAGGAAGATTAATTTCAAAATTGTTATCAAATTGGTATAATTTATTTTTGTTGTTTAATGTTATTTACGTACGTAAGTATTTGGAGAGCAAATTAAAAGGTGCACGATGGCACAGATTAGAGAATAGTTACTTCGTAAACGATGGTTGTTATATTTTGAGTTTTCCAAATTAAACCAAACCGTTAGTAACCAGCCAACCAACCAACTTTATGTTATGTAGCCTACAGACTAGTCATATAATTTAAATTTTCAATGACTCTTGAAGTCAGATTTTATTTCTACACTAAAGAACTGTTTTAATGTAAAAAGTAATGAAAAACTTTATGAATATATACTATTTTTTTTCTACCAATAAATAAAACATTTAATTTTCATTTTAAACATCTATTGCGAAAGTGACGTACACTGCGTGCACATTAAGGGAACAATCACTATCGCAAAGCACCGACTGGCAACAAAAAAGACCCACTTTTGTTTCTCTTTACGTGCGTATTGTCATTATTTGAGGCACGTGGTCTCGAATATATAATGTTTTATTATTAGCGGTTACGACTTCACGCTTTTAGCGGCGTCGTACGACTGATAGCGCTTTTGTTCTTAGAAATGTTTATCTCCCGTGCCGTTTTGTTTGGCCGGCTTTGTAAATGGAGTTTCGTTTAGAAAATGCTTGTATTGATTGTTAATAAAGGATTTTTAAGTGCTTTTTTTAATAATACGGTATAAAAATTCAGTGAATTTAATGTGAAAATTCATTTAGACAGTAAATTTTCAATATTACTAACTAGGTATAACATCTTTACCAAACAATTTTTATGTTTATGTGACAGTAATGTTAAAAGTGGGGTGTGTATATATTTTAGAAAACGTAATTGATACTGTTTATTATTTTTATGATAGTGCCACCGGACTTCTGACAAATGAAAATTCACAGATTACATTTGAAAAATCCCACATCGATACCTTGCTAAACAAACACTTGCACACAATTAACAACAGCGGAACAAACCGTGAAACAATTTAAAAATCATAATGATTACACGCAGTTCGATCGTAAAGATTAGCTCACATCAATCATTGTTGGCGGCAAGCGGAGCGAGGCGCAAATCATAGTCCTGCAGCGTCGCTCTGACACCCACATCCCTAGTGTGGACAAAGAGTAGGTAGAACAGACATGTCATGTATCTGGTGTTTATTTGAAAGATTTTAACGTGTTGTATAGAAAATATTTTATGCTAGCTGATCTACGCTACTTCAGTTGCTGACCTATGCAATTCTTTAAGATGAAAATTCGTCTGCTCCTCAATAGATTTGTTTTATTGTGTGATTTTTTTCATTGAATGCGTTGTGAATTAGCCTCATTTCTTCATAATAATGGAAAAAGTACTATCATACATTTTTTTTTATTCGAATTGTCGTTTATATCGTTCCCTGTTACATAATTATTGACTAAGAATACTATACAATTTAATTTTTAACTAAATCTTTGAACTAAATCTGGTCTCTACCTTCTTGACTTTATAATTTAAAAATGTACAATGTCATGTTTAAACATAATCGGTCTTACTTATAAAATGTTACCCATTCGCTAAGCAATGGATTAGTTATTGCAATAACCTGTCTTGTTTTTATGAATGACGTTTCATGTGAGCAAGAGCAGGACACAGCTATGGTAGGAAATGGTTGACATTTATCCATTGTTTAACTTTTTATAAGTAAGGCCGAACTTCTGTAAATTTATGTCCTAAACCAAAATAAGAATTATCAATACAGCTATACAATTCTTACATTTACGAGGCATGAACTGATGAACCACAACACAAAATACATGTGTCGGTTCTGCGTTAACTCTGCGCGCGCGCACTCTCAGTGGGAGACGACAATACACAGGAAGTGTCGACTAAATCGAATTACTCGCATGCATTTTGTTTCATTTTGATACGTCACCATTGTTCCCAATTGTTAGTTAGATTGATTTGGGCGTTTGACGATTAAATAAAAAATTATGTAGCGTTGTAAATTGCTATAACGATAGTGGTCTTTTTTATCGCTATTTGAGAAGTTTAAGAGGAACAAGATATAGGGAAATAAAGAGAGATTACTATAGTCCTTTTTACATGTTATTTTTAAATTTGTAGACTGGCCACATATATTTCAGGCTCTTGTTATGGGGGTGTATCTTTACTAACTAACGATACATCATCTTTAGTCTTTAGTAGTTTTTGTTTACGGTGATTCATCAGTCTAAGACTAGCTATCATAAACGATAAACCTACTTAGCAGTAAAACTTTTTGAATATAGGTACGTCTAATTTGTATTTCGTTCCTTATCGTTACTTCCAAAAAACAATCCCAATACAAATTTTATTTCTGAGTCCTAGCACAAAATTCTAATAAGCCTTCTAGCACACCTTTACCTTTCAAACTGCTGCATTAAAGGAGGCAATAGACAATATGACGATATCCTATTGTCATATTGGCATACATCGCACCCACGTGCTTTCGAGTTCCCAGAAGTCTGCGGGCGCGCCGTATCGCGGCTGTAAATCAATATATGATTACAAATTTAATGCTACTGTTGGACTATAAATCAGGCATTTTAAATTACGAGCCGTAAGCTATGGGCTCGGCCCCCTAGTGCTCTCTGTCGACACTGTCCTGTGTAGGCAGGGCTGGGAGAACTAGTTGCACCTGTTATCTCGGTGCTAGTTTTAACGCCAAAAATAGAAAGAGTTGGAATCGCCTGAAATGTAACCAGAATTACCAATACACTTCTAAAATATCAGTTATTCCGTTCGCTGAATCTGACTGATGATTTATTTTATACTAGCTTTCCACCCGCAGCTTCGCCCGCGCAGTCAAAGAAAAACCCGTATAGTTCCAGTTTCCGTGGGATTTCCGGGATAAAACCTATCCTATTTCCCGAGATAAGAAGTAGCCTATGTCCTTTCTCGGGTATCAAAATATCTCTATACCTACCAAATTTCATGCAAATTGGTTCAGTAGCTAAGGCGTGATTGAGTAACAGACAGACAGAGCTACTTTCGCATTTATAATATTAGTATGGATTTAGCAATACGATATTTCATGTACTTTTAATTAAATATCGTACTGCATAAACAAAAAAGTTACTCGTAGCTTTAATTCTGATGAAAAGCTTCGGTAATTAAAAGTGTTTTAGAGTATCTGATAGTATCTATAGTTTCATAAAAAAGTTCTGTTACAGCATTGTTAGGAACTGACCTCAACGATATGATATTTAATAAAATCCACTAACATAACATGATCTCTATAACATATCAGTAACCAATCAAAACATAGATCTATCTATACTGGTTCAACGAAAACGGATAATCTTATATATAAAAATGAATAGCAAAATGTGTTGGTAAGCGCATAACTCGAGAACGGCTGAACCGATTTCGATAATTCTTTTTTTATTATATTCCTTGAAGTACGAGGATGGTTCTCATGTAGAGAAAACGTAAACATGTACCACGGGCGAAGCCGGGGCGGACCGCTAGTATAAAATAAATATTGCAAATATCGATTGTATTGTAGCAACCCTCGGCTACATTTATAACAGCAATACAATAAACTGCAATTGTAAAACACAGAGCATCTTAACTTTGATATAAAATCAGACAATACCATAAAATTATAACAATAGTATGCTTTTTATAAAGTATTATTGTCTTTAAAAAAATTGCTTCTCATGTAATTTATTAATTAAATTATTACTTAATTCATTTAACATTAATCGATAATTCAAAAAATAAACGAACTTACCTGAAGTGAAGTTTTATTGTTATCTGCAGACTGCAACCAAACTCATCGGATATGGCTAGACTAATATTTGTATTTGGTAGATTTCGTTGGGCTGTATATTATGTATCACTTCATAGTATAAAACAAAGCCGCTTTCTCTGTCCCTATGTCCCTTAAATCTTTAAAACTGCGCAACGGATTTTGCATGCGGTTTTTTTTTAATAGATAGAGTGATTCAAGAGGAAGGTTTTAGTATATAACTAGCGGTCCGCCCCGGCTTCGCCCGTGGTACATATTTCGCAATAAAAAGTGGCCTATGTCCTTTCTCGGGTATCAAAATATCTCTATACCAAATTTCATGCAAATTGGTTCAGTAGTTAAGGCGTGATTGAGTAACAGACAGACAGACAGAGTTACTTTCGCATTTATAATATTAGTATGGATGTGCTATTTATTAAATAGGTTTGAAGTTGGTGCGAACATTAAGCACTTAGTATTAAGCCCGTGCACCGACATCAAACCTTTTTAATAAATAGCACATATAAATAATATGTAGTAAATAATAATGTCAAATCTTTTTTATTTCTTACTTTTCCGTTTTTGAAGTCGGTTGTTTTTAACGCAGTTATTTTGTATTAGTGAATATTAAGCTTACCGTGCGACTAGAGCTTTTTATGAAAATTAAGCTCTCCGTATGATTAGCACTTCTTGTGAAAATTAAGCTCTCCGTGCGATAAGAGCCTTTAATGAAAATTAAGCTCTGCGTGCGATTAGAGATTTTTGTGAAAATTAAGCTCTCCGTGCGATTAAAGCTTTTTGTGAAAATTAAGCTTTCCGTTCGATTAGAGCTTTTAATGAAAATTAAGCTCTCCGTGCGATTATAGCTTTTTTGAAAATTAAGCCTCCATGCGATTAGAGCTTTAGTGAAAATTTAACTCTCCGTGCAATTAGAGCTTTTTGTGAAAATTAAGCTCTCCGTGTGATTAAGAGCTTTTTTGTGAAAATTTAGCTTTCCGTGCGAATAGAGCTTTTTGTGAAAATTAAGCTCTCCATGCGATTAGAGCTTTTTGTGAAAATTAAGCTCTCCGTGCGATAGGAGCTTTTTGTGAAAATTAAGCTCTCCGTGCGATTAGAGCTTTTTGTGAAAATTAAGCTCTCCGTGCGATTAGAGCTTAGTGAGAAAAATTAAGCTCTCCGTGCGATGAGAGTTTTTTGTGAAATTAAAGCTCCGTGCGATTAGAGTTTTTTTGTGAAAATTAAGCTTTCCGTGCGATTAGAGCTTGAGTGAAAATTTAACTCTCCGTGCGATTAGAGCTTTTTGTGAAAATTAAGCTCTCCGTGTGATTAAGAGCTTTTTTGTGAAAATTTAGCTTTTCGTGCGAATAGAGCTTTTTGTGAAAATTAAGCTCTCCATGCGATTAGAGCTTTTTGTGAAAATTAAGCTCTCCGTGCGATAAGAGCCTTTAATGAAAATTAAGCTCTGCGTGCGATTAGAGATTTTTGTGAAAATTAAGCTCTCCGTGCGATTAGAACTTTTTGTGAAAATTAAGCTTTCCGTTCGATTAGAGCTTTTAATGAAAATTAAGCTCTCCGTGCGATTATAGCTTTTTTGAAAATTAAGCCTCCGTGTGATTAGAGCTTTAGTGAAAATTTAACTCTCCGTGCGATTAGAGCTTTTTGTGAAAATTTAGCTTTCCGTGCGAATAGAGCTTTTTGTGAAAATTAAGCTCTCCATGCGATTAGAGCTTTTTGTGAAAATTAAGCTCTCCGTGCGATAAGAGCCTTTAATGAAAATTAAGCTCTGCGTGCGATTAGAGATTTTTGTGAAAATTAAGCTCTCCGTGCGATTAGAGCTTTTTGTGAAAATTAAGCTTTCCGTTCGATTAGAGCTCTTAATGAAAATTAAGCTCTCCGTGCGATTATAGCTTTTTTGAAAATTAAGCCTCCGTGCGATTAGAGCTTTTTGTGAAAATAAAGATCTCCGTGCGATTATTTTTTTGTGAAAATTAAGCTCTCTGTGTGATTAGAGCTTCTTGTGAAAATTAAGCTCTCTGTGTGATTAGAGCTTCATGTGATAATTAAACTTGCCGTGTGATTAGAGCTTTTTGTGAAAATTAAGCTCTCCGTGCGATAGGAGCTTTTTGTGAAAATTAAGCTCTCCGTGCGATTAGAGCTTTTTGTGAAAATTAAGCTTTCCGTGCGATTAGAGCTTAGTGAGAAAAATTAAGCTCTCCGTGCGATGAGTTTTTTGTGAAATTAAAGCTCCGTGCGATTAGAGTTTTTTTGTGAAAATTAAGCTTTCCGTGCGAATAGAGCTTTTTGTGAAAATTAAGCTCTCCATGGGATTAGAGCTCTTTGTGAAAATTAAGCTCTCCGTGCGATTAGAGCTTTTTGTGAAAATTAAGCTTTCCGTGCGATAGGAGCTTTTTGTGAAAATTAAGCTCTCCGTGCGATTAGAGCTTTTTGTGAAAATTAAGCTCTCCATGCGTTTAGAGCTTTTTGTGAAAATTAAGCTCTCCGTGCGATTAGAGCTTTTTATGAAAATTAAGCTCTCCGTGCGATGAGTTTTTTTGTGAAAATTAAGCTCTCCGTGCGATTAGAGCTTTTTGTGAAAATTAATCTCTCCATGCGATTAGAGCTTTTTGTGAAAATTTAGCTCTCCATGCGATTAGAGCTTTTTGTGAAAATTAAGCTCTCCGTGCGATTAGAGCTTTTTGTGAAAATTAAGCTTTCCGTGCGATCAGAGCTTAATGAGAAAAGTTAAGCTCTCCGTGCGATGAGTTTTTTGTGAAAATAAAGCTTAGTGCGATTAGTTTTTTTGTGAAAATTAAGCTTTCCGTGCGAATAGAGCTTTTTGTGAAAATTAAGGTCTCCATGCGATTAGAGCTTTTTGTGAAAATTAAGCTCTCCGTGCGATTAGAGCTTTTTGTGAAAATTAAGCTCCGTGCGATTAGAGCTTTTTGTGAAAATTAAGCTTTCCGTTCGATTAGAGCTCTTAATGAAAATTAAGCTCTCCGTGCGATTATAGCTTTTTTGAAAATTAAGCCTCCGTGCGATTAGAGCTTTTTGTGAAAATAAAGCTCTCCGTGCGATTATTTTTTTGTGAAAATTAAGCTCTCCGTGTGATAAGAGCTTCTTGTGAAAATTAAGCTCTCTGTGTGATTAGAGCTTCTTGTGATAATTAAACTTGCCGTGTGATTAGAGCTTTTTGTGAAAATTAAGCTCTCCGTGCGATAGGAGCTTTTTGTGAAAATTAAGCTCTCCGTGCGATTAGAGCTTTTTGTGAAAATTAAGCTTTCCGTGCGATTAGAGCTTAGTGAGAAAAATTAAGCTCTCCGTGCGATGAGAGTTTTTTGTGAAATTAAAGCTCCGTGCGATTAGAGTTTTTTTGTGAAAATTAAGCTTTCCGTGCGAATAGAGCTTTTTGTGAAAATTAAGCTCTCCATGGGATTAGAGCTCTTTGTGAAAATTAAGCTCTCCGTGCGATTAGAGCTTTTTGTGAAAATTAAGCTTTCCGTGCGATAGGAGCTTTTTGTGAAAATTAAGCTCTCCGTGCGATTAGAGCTTTTTGTGAAAATTAAGCTCTCCATGCGTTTAGAGCTTTTTGTGACAATTAAGCTCTCCGTGCGATTAGAGCTTTTTATGAAAATTAAGCTCCGTGCGATTAGAGCCTTTAATGAAAATTAAGCTCTCCATGCGATTAGTTTTTAATGAAAATTAAGCTTTCCGTGCGATTAGAGCTTTTTATGAAAATAAAGCTCTCCGTGTGATTAGAGCTTCTTGAGAAAATTAAGCTCTCTGTGTGATTAGAGCTTCTTGTGAAAATTAAGCTTGCCGTGTGATTAGAGCTTTTTGTGAAAATTAAGCTCTCCATGCGATTAGAGCTTTTTTGTGAAAATTAAGCTTTCCGTGCGAATAGAGCTTTTTGTGAATATAAAGCTTTCCGTGCGATTAGAGCTTTTTATGAAAATTAAGCTCTCCGTGTGATTAAGAGCTTTTTGTGAAAATTAAGCTTTCCGTGCGATTAGAGCTTTTTGCGAAAATTAAGCTCTCCGTGCGATTAGAGCTTTTTGTGAAAATTAATCTTTCCGTGCGAGTAAAGCTTTTTGTGAAAATTAAGCTCTCCGTGCGATGAGAGTTTTTTGTGAAAATTAAGCTCTCCGTGCGATTTGAGCTTTTTTGTGAAAATTTAGCTTTCCGTGCGATTAGAGCATTTAATGAAAATTAAGCTCTCCATGCGATTTTATGCGGTTATCAATTCGGCCGGTATATATTTTTTTTTATGTATGTACACCGTACACCGTATGTTTTTTCGGATAGGCCCAGTAGTTTTTATTTTATGAGCATTTTTGTCTGTACTCGATGACTAAGTTGATATGTAGCAAGTAACTTTGATTCATTTCCCGGTAACCGATTGAGCTGAAATTTTGTATACGTATGTAAATTTGATAGCGATGAAACATTATCATGACATGAAGCTGATTTGATGATGGAATCGGAAGGTGGCCATAGGAACTCATTAATATATTGACTCAACTTTATCGAGTTTGGGCTCATTTGATACGTGTTGAAAAATACACTAAAAAGAATTAAATAAAAATAACTGCGTTAAAAACAACCGACTTCAAAAACGGAAAAGTAAGAATTAAAAAAGATTTGATATTATTAACTACTACATAATATTATTGTACATATTTCGCAATAAAAAGTGGCCTATGTCCTTTCTCGGGTATCAAAATATCTCTATACCAAATTTCATGCAAATTGGTTCAGTAGTTAAGGCGTGATTGAGTAACAGACAGACAGACAGAGTTACTTTCGCATTTATAATATTAGTATGGATTTATTAGGTTCTAGACAAAGTGGGCGAAGCCGCGGGAGGTAGTTTATACTAAAAGCGACAAAGTAACATAGAAGAGTAATGTATGGTCAGCTTGTACGTAGATAAATACGTAAGTGACGAAGTTTTTGGATTTAACTACATAATATGTACAGAATATTTTATTACTTTTATGAACTGTTGTTTTATTCATCATTATTAACATAGCTATAAATTTAATCAATCATGACACTAGCGAGCGATATAATATGCATCTATAGACCAATTATAAATATATAAATCTGTTTTAATTGTTAATTTATTCATTTATTTAAATAATACATTGAAATCATAATTGGTTAATATTTCATAAATTATATTTATAAAGATGCCCTTTAAAATTAATATTTATGTTTCACACCTCATGATTATAGTTTTTATTAAATCAGGTTTAATATAGGACTGGAATTTCCTATCTTTACGTGCTCTACATATTACAAAGCATGACTAAAAAGACTATTAGACTATTAATCGCGTAAATTAATAAAATCAGTTTATTGTTAAAATTTAAATTGTAGGTACCTTTGAAAAATACAGGTTCGAAAAACTTGCCATTATAATAAAGAAAAAATCCATCTGCCGATCAGAGGTTTAAACACTGATATACTTACTTCCTTGGTGCATTCCAAATTCTATATCGATTTAATCTTACATTTGAAATATGTGTACCTACATATTGGGCTCTTGCATTCCGCAATTTATGAAAACTAGTTTTTTTTTTTTTTTTTTTTTTAATATTGTTACTTCTATAACCTTTTAACATAATATTAGAAAACTTTACGTATTATCTCATCATCACCATCTTAAATAAAAGAGCTTTTTATCAGAAATCTATTAGCCTGCAGGCGCTGTAAAAATGTGGGTGGTAAATAAATATGATTGTAAAATTTTCACAAGCATCTTTACGAGTCCCGACGACAACTCAATGACACCAACCGCTCCGGGGAATGCTAAAATGTCTTGCTTTTTTAATTTTTATGCTTACTTGAAAATGTTGCTTTATTTATGTTATATTATTATTATATCAGTAACAGGGGAGTTTATTATAATCACGGTATATGTGACGATCATATGATGATATCTTGAGGAGTGTAGATTTGGTTTCGTATTGTAAATATTATTTGCAGATATAGTCAATCTAAATAAAATTGGCAATTTATGGTTTTAAGTAACATAGCCAACCATGTATTCTATTCAAGGTCCTTGTAAGACATATAAAAAATGGAAAAATAATGTTTTGAATATCATACTTTCTACAGAAGCCCGACACATAGGTAGGTACTATAGAGTTTGTGTATGAGCCAATACATTAACATTTTTCCAGTTTAAAAATTACCAAATTTCTGGAACATTCATAAACGATTGATTTATTCTTAACGTGATTTAGAAAGCGACGTGTATATCCAGAAAGTCAATGAATTATACCGGATAATTGAGCGCAGTTTCGCCACTGTGAACAAAGGTTAAGTTATTATTAATTTGTGATTTATTATCGAAGATACAACGATTTTCCTTTAATTTTTGAATTCACACATTTGAGTTATGGCTGCCGAAAATTATGGTGTAAGCTTCAAGTTGAGTTATTTTACAAAATATAAAATGAATGCACCTAATTCTGTAGTTCTTGGTACATAATTTTGAATGTAGCTTCTTTTTATTTTCAGTAAAAAAAGACTCCCTATATACAATGATGGTTTCTACTTTCTACATATTATTTAACTCCGACTTTTAAAATATCATCCGATTTTCAAATATCCAACAATATTATAATAAATGTATTATATTGTACTTCCAATAATCTAGAAGACTTTATCAAATCCATAAATCTTTGAACTCCGTTCAATATTTAACCTGTATTCGAAACTCCACCGTTTAGCACGTCCCTAATGACGTGGCGAAACCGAACTCCTTCCAAAATTAAACAACATAAAAAACAGGCGAACGATTGATCACCGCTGGCCACAAACAAAACACAGAAAAAACCACGTGAACCGATGTATGGAACAAATTAAAAGCGCAGCATGAGGTGTTCTGGCCGAGGCTTAGGGCAAATATTAAAGCTGTCAGTTTTGTGTAATTTGAAGGGTCGTTTTCGAGTTATAAGTTATGTTATTGAATGTTTCGTGGTTCCCGCCGCGAGAATAGGGCTGTCTTCCTAGGTTGAGGGCCTAACGAGCTGCTAACTGGATTCAAATATGTCGATTATAATACACAATCAATTGTCTTAATTTATAAATAACTATATCTCCCATATAATGGGATAAATCAATAGAAATCGTATTTAAAATAAGCGCACTTTAAAATAAGATGAAGGATCATTAATTAGAAAAAAATCAATTAAGAAATATTAATTTCCAAATTAAGTAAGTATCATCGGCAACCCTATCAACTAACGAGCTGTAAGTAAATATGTGAAAGTAACGCTCATTTTTGATAATTGAAATGATATTGATACAATCAACGCGTCCTATGACGCTCCGATCATGCCGTAAATACCGTTGCTCCGGCTCCTTAGTGGGAAATCGATATTTAATGCCCATTATCGTGTTTGTCCAACAAATCGACTTTCGGTAATAAAAAAGCATTCAAATTAGCTGTCAATTCTCACACATGGGAATAGTAATGTAGAAAATATGTCGGAACTCGAACGTTATCTGTTTTTTGGTCAGAGTTCAATGAATGCACGTTGAATTAGTGACATGCGCCTTCAAACGTGTGGATTGAAATTATTTGGAAAAGGTAACTGTTAGTTTTAAACAAATTACTTTAAGTCCCATACTAAATATTGAACCGACATTAATAACATACGTGAAGGAACTGACCCTTGCCAAATTGATTGCAATTATGTTCGTAAAAAGGGCAATTTGAAGATTGTTCGGAAAGATGGGCCGTTAATGGTACCGTCAGGTGGGGCAATCGAGATGCACTCGAGGCAATGATACGACCACTTTTCATTACAATGGTAATAAAAAAGCGCTAGTCACGCACTAAATGCCTCCACAATGCGAGGCGTCGGTCAAAAGAAACAAACAAAAGTGATAAAAGCGCACAATCACGCACCCACCAAATTATTTTTGCCTCGTAACACGTGTCAAGTTTCAATTTTACTAACGTCGGAATTAACAGTGGGCGTAAACAGATTATTGATATTTTCGTTAATAAAAAAGTAATCGATGATCGAATAGAAAAAGCGTCTATTGTTACGAGTTTCGATGTTTTTCGTATTGGGCTTGACAAAAAAATGAAGTTCATCAATCAGAGATGGTTTTATTGACTCGACAATGCAATAGTGCTTTGCTCTCGATTCCACGAAGGTAACGCAATTTTTCACCTGTTAAGGGTGTTTGATTGACTCCAATTTAACTTTTACGGACAGGCAATTTAATATTGACTAATTTAAACGAAGCGATCTGTATCTAGTATAGAATAAGCCATGTTCAGAGTTTTAAACTAATAGCTATTGCTTTGCAGTAAAATATGGGACGTCATATTGTATTGTGTTGCAACATTTTTAGCCACAAATGTGCCCTTCTGTTAATAATGCTATAATCATGGGTCTGACACCCCGTCATGGTATGCCGTTTAAATCTTTGTCGACTTCTACAACGATGTGCGTTACATTGACGGTTCCTGCTTATAACAAAAGTCTTTGTTGCCAATCCGCGGAGCATTGTATACAAAAATAAGCGATGTAGTTTGCTGGGATGGTACAAGGAAATGTTCTGGGTCCAGCTGAAAGTAGAGGAAGCTAATGCCGAGGATTGTGTGGGGAGCACACTATAATTATAGCAAATGTGCCGTATTTGTGCTGACAATGAGAGCTTACTGTTTTAGTTATTTCCTCGTCTCGAAATGTTTACTTTAGACGGGTTTACGTGATTCTTACTAATGCTGAACATTCCTAAGTACAATACAAGCATTTGTCTTGTTGTTATATACTATCATAATAAAGTTCTTTTAGGAGTTTTTTTAGGTGCTTATAGGTGCGATAGAAATATATTTAAAGATAATGATATTATGGCAATAGATATAATTATTTATGAAAAAAATAGAAAATAACATTATGTATTCATGGAATAAATGTGTCATATTTTTAGAAAATTCTAAAACGATTAATTGTTATATTATTGTGTTCTTTTTATTATGTGCCATAAATATAAAAGGATTATAATATTCAGATTTTTGCAAGTTATAATCAATGCAATTTATAAAGATATCATCTAAGCTTACTAAAACTATATTTTTACAATAACTTTCTTGTAGACGATTTGTTTATAGATCTAGATCTATAGGTATTATTCTAAATAATTCTATCTAAAGGATCTATAGGACACATCACACAGAAAACAAAGTCTTTACAAAACATGATTTAATATTATTTTTTCATTTATCATACAACAATTGTGTTCCTCAGTTGATCTTCAGGATTATCGAAACTGTCATTACGATCGAAAAGGAACAAAACTAAAGCGTTTGCTTGTCGTGCTCGTGCGCATGATTAATTCGACCACACCCTCCAACCCCGGGTTATGGTAATAAATGCCTTTGTCTCTTCGCACGTAGGCAGATCCTGTGGGCTGAAAAAATCCTCGATGAATGTTGTGACATCGATAATGGTAAGGATAATTATAATACTGACAGAACCCAAGAACATGATTTAGAGGTAGTGTATTGTGTATTGCGAATAGATACCTATACTTATATTTTCTCTCAGTAGTAGGGAAGTGAGCTGGAAAAAAGCTAACTACGATAGCATTTAAATAATTGTCACAATAAAAATTTTTAAGTCAGGATTCAAATATTATAATACTTGTATGATGGATTGTGTGGGTTTTCTTATTGTTTAACATTAATTTCGAATTATTAAGCTAATATCACTAAATATTTAAAATAAGGCATAAAATAGGCACCATAAAGTTCTTGATAGTCATTACGAACTGAAATAAACATGAGGTCACAATCTAAAGAGTCTACAGACATAATGATTGAAGGCTGGCTACCTCTACACAGAACACGCGTCATTATAAAGTCGTGTAACCTTAATTACAATCATGAATGAACATCACTTCATTCAATTTAGAATTACTATCAAAACATGAATGGTTACCCGATGAATGAGACAAGAAACGCAATTGACGGACGTTCCTACATTGTTAGTTCATTGTCAGAATTTTAAAACATATTCGACCTTATGGGCAACTAAAAAGTCTTATCGTGATATACTTGAAGAAATTGTAGTTAAGATAAGCGTGTACGGAATAGTCAGCTTTATGATGAAGATGATAAAAGTCAAATTGGTGAAGATGAACGAGAGGTTAAAGATGTCTAGTCATTGCATGTAAAGGGAGATGAAGATGACGCCCGATAAGTTACACAGGGCACAATGGATTTATTGGGAATTGATTTAAGATTTGACGGAGAAGGTGTTGTTGTAATGATTAGGAACTTGATACATTTGTATTGTTGAGGATTATTTTGATCCGTACCTCTTTGTTGCGATTGTTATTTTGGTAACAAAGTTACAAAGAACATCGTTTCGTATGTGTATAATGAATATGTAATTTATCTATTTTCGAAAATTTGGCATCTATTTTGGATATTTAGGCCACCGTGTTGCTTACAAGCTCAAATTTTGTTAGGGAAGGTTAGAAGAAATCAGTGCCACATCTTTTGTTAATAAACTAAATAGTTATCGTGTACTTATAGACACTAAGCTAAGTTTTATATACGTAAAATATGTTCGTCAATTTAATAATAAAGAAAAAAGCAGTAAGTATGACTAAGGAAATTTAAACTTTATTTTCAATATCGTTGTTGAACAAAACATAACATATGGCTCTTACCAAAATGATAAATACAGCTTTATAAATCGTTCATTAAACTAAAATGAGTGGTTACAATTTGAAAGCACGCATTTGTTGGCTACAGAGAGCTTTGTTCACATAACTACAGATTGCGGACAATACAACGACTTGTGAGGGCTTACTTTTTGTCTTTTGCGCCTTTGCACCATGGATGTAGTAATACTGCTAAAGTAAAGGTGAATTCCATAATTGATACTCAAAGTAAATATTAAAATGAGCCCAATATCTATTTTATAGTCGATTCTATTGAATTGTACCTGAGGAATCTGTTTAATAAAATTTTGAAAATTTTAAAACATTCTGATAATAAATATTCGTAAGTAATAGCTTTCTTGTAATCAAATAAATAACAAACACAACTACTTTCACTATTACTTCATTCTTTATTCTACTGATCTTTAACACTAACCATTTCATTTAGCACATTATAATCACCAATTGTTTTCGTACCTCCATGTACAGGATACATTTTGTGAGGTCGTCGATGGGCGTTGTCCCGTCTCAAACAAAGACGTTTAATTGTCGGTTACCAACCAATAAATCCACACAACCACTCATTAGCAAACTTATCGGAACATTATTAATTGAAATCGAGTGTGTGTGTGCTTGTGTGACTGTGTCATAGAGGTTTTGGTTGATAAACATTTTATATTCAACGGCTTTCTGAACTGGTGGTAAATGGTAAAATATTACGAGTTCAAAACGGCTTCCAGAGAAAGTCTAAATAAATATTTGTACTACAGCTGCTTCCTAGGGTTGTCAATAAATCAAAGCGAATAATATGATCAAACAAATACAGTATATTAATTGTGTTAGTTTAAAAAAGTACTTTCGTTAACATTGTGACAAAAAATGAGCAAATGATTCAGTAAATTCTTAAGGTAATTTTCACAAGGCAAGACGCGTAAGATTTCATTCGGAGAATCTGCATTACTACGAAGCATTCAGGAATCGCACAAGACATGAAAGAGTAACAGTACACAACATCAAATCACGCTCATACTCAAACTAAGCAGAAACAAGGAAAACTCTCACCTCTCAGCGTCCAACATTGATTTATAGATGGTTTATTTGATTCGATTGTATCATCAGGACGTCATAAATCGTCTCCCTACTTGTTACTTCCCCTACGTATCGATATTTCCTTGTGATCGTATTATGTCCATGTTTAGACGATAACTAAATCCTCTGTTGCGGAGTCAAGCTGCTAATGAAGTTTTTGAGATGGTTTTCTTTGTGTTGGATTTGTGTGATAAGATTATATTGTTAGTTTTTATAGTCAAAGCTATATTATGGTTAAGCTTTTGTAATAAATATAAATAAATACGTATAAATAAAAACGTAAATTTGCAGAATTGGAATGTTTTAATAATTTAATAACGCGTAGTGTTAATTCGTATTTATAAACTTTGTACATAAAATATTTATTTTGCTTTATTAATGAAAGCATTGTTTTAATTTTAGTCACTTTATTTATAGTAATTATTACACGTCGTCTTTGGTACAAAATAATAACTATTATCGATATTACCACATTGAAATAAAAAACAACAAGACCCCTTAAAATTTTTCTTCCATACTTTATCACATCTTTGACATAATTTATTCCTTTCCAAGATTTCTGCATCATTTCTTCTATGAAAAATGCAGCCATCAATACAAGTGAAGTGACCGTATCGTAAGTGAAACAGCGGATATAACGTCTCCCCAACGGCCGCGACACCCCTGACCAGAACCACATTTTTACGTCAAAATAAATTAATACAGGCGTCTTGGGACCTCCTAGACTTGTCAAATTAATTTCTCCTCGAAGACAATTTGTCTGGAGGGTAAAAAAGTCCAATATCGATTGGCCATTAGTTTCGGGAGTTCGCAGAACATCCCTATGGGAGACTATTGTTAATTAAAAAAGAAAAATTGCCTTGTTATTAGAAAAATTGCGAACTGTCGTTTGTTTGTTTAATGGTGCCCATTGTTGTGCGTTGGGTTTACTTTTGTTAAGATCTCGGTTTAAGATTTTTTAATATTCGTTTAAAAAGTAAAGTTTTTCATTGAATTGAAGTTCTATTTTGAACATCTGATATCTTACAAATTTGTACATTCGTTGTTCGTAACAAGTGGCGTGGTTTGAATAAAAGAAGTTGTAATAAAAAAAAATCATAACAAACTGTACCTACGCAAAATTTTTGATGTATTTTATGCCATCCAAGAATACCATTTTGGAAAATATTTTTAGCACAACGTACTCATAGACATGTAGTACTAATGGTGGTCATCGAGCACACCTCCAAGTTTCATTAAATCTTCACTAAAACGTTTTTATAGCTAATCAAATAAAAGGGGCGTCACGCACGAGCGTCTGCTCGCGTTCAAAATTAAAGTGCGCTTTTTTGAGAACGCCAATCTCGTCGGTCACACTCGATAAACCGTCTGCGTGACAACTGAGGTTTCCTTGTCTGGTGGGGTAAGGCTGGTTGTAGTATAGCAGCTAACATGACGCATTTATATATAATTTGAAAGTGGCAATGAAGATAAATGACACTTGAATAAAAATACTAAAATGAAATGCAGCAATCAGTATGATTTTTATGTAGAAATTAATGACTTTACCAATTTTTTGTAAAGAAATTAAGGCCAAAAATTATTTTTTAATTGAAAATTATTAATTATCAATAAAATAATTTAATTTCTTTAAAACGAACGTTTTCCTATTATTAAAAGCGCATTCAAATTTATTTAATCAAAGCAATATCATTCATTTTTTATAATTGTATTTTATAACATGACTCAAATTGTATCATAATCAAACCTTTAAAGTCTCATCCAATCTATGTATCTTTAGGCCGGCTATCACAAAGCGTTTATAATGTAGCGCTTAGATAAATCAATAGATTTGATCATTCATCAATAGATCTAAGCGCTACATTATAAACGCTTTGTGATAGCCGGCCTAAAGAAAAGCTTTACAGCCAAACACTGAAAGCAGGTTCACAATTAGAGTCACTAATGGCTCCGAGATCGCTCGTTTGTGCACTACTCACTATGAATTAGAATTTACTAATGCCCATGAGCATTTTAATTCATAAGATAATAATAATATTTCAGTTTTTACATCCTTAAAAATATGAGGATAGAATTACATCCGTATCCCTTACTAACAAAGTTTTAATAAACAATTTGAGAACGTATAGTATTATAAAAATCAATTAATATGTAAATAACAATTTATTGAACGAACGTCTGTGTTCGATCATCTTTTAACCCACTGAATTAATTTTGATAAACTTTGAAATGAACAATGCAAGTTTTATCAGAATTAGTTCAACAACAAAATTATGTGACCTAAATAGAACTTATAATATATTTTTATCAAAGTTCCCCCTTTTCCAATACATTTTTACAATTTCAATCCACATCTTAAAATCAAATGTAATATTTGACAAGTGTCAGCGGTTGCGCCATGTGCGTGTGACAGATCCCTTTGTACGTGCTGTGTGGAGGGCCCTTTATAACATTAGTAAAACAATAAGTGATATTGGAACTGTTTAACTTTGTTAGATAATGCCTTGTTAGTTTTATAACACAACTAGCGGTCCGCCCCGGCTTCGCCCGTGGTACATATTTCGCAATAAAAGGTAGCCTATGTTCTTTCTCAGGGTCTAAAGATTGTCTGTGCATCAAAATCGGTTGAGAGGCGGGAAAGTGTAACAGACAGACAGACAGACAGAGTTACTTTCGCATTTATATTATTAGTAGGGATTCAATATCAATGAGAAATTGTTAAAGAATAGAAAAAGCTCTGCCTTGTGTGCCAGTGCCTTGTACTTTAGTAAATTTTAGTAATATTTTAGGAAAAATTCGCAGTATATTTACTGAGAGAACGTTGTTCGAGAAGTTATATAAATATTCGAAAATTTTATGTTCATTTTCAGTTTAATGAAATGAAATGAAATAAATGAAATGATGAGTTTTTTATGTCCATTGCACTGTGTTAATTAAGGTTATAAAAATAATGGAATAATGCGTATTAGTCGCTACTATAAAAAAGCCTGTAGTGCAATATTGAAAGTGCGCAAACAAAATATTCTAAGAAAAATTCTGAATTCAATTACGTATATATGTTATGTAGCACAGTTGACAGATATATACATGTAGCTTAGTAAAAATTCTCACTCATTAGAAAAAGTCTTTAACTGCATGACATCCATGACGAAATAACGCTCTACATACACAATTCAGTCCCCTCAATCAAGTTTTAATTGCCACAGTACGAACACAAAAACCGCAGACAAAACATGAAATTACAGATGTACCAAAGTTTGTTACGTCTGCCCTTGTGGCTTGTAATTGTTCGGTAAGCTTTCGCGGGATGCGTTATGGTTTGGAGTTGAGTTGGTGTGATGTGACGGGTTAGTATGGTTATTTTGGTTTCTTGTGATACATTTTGGACTAAAGGGATAATTTTTTTAAGTATTCTTTAGGCGCGTTGAGAGTAAAATTTCAAGGTCATGACAATACCGTCCCGTCATGAAGTAACGCGACGATCTTCGAATCTTACGAAAGAAGTTTTAATTTTTTTTTTGGTGTAACGTATAAACAATTGGACAAATTTTTTGTAATTATTAATCGCAAGTATCATCTGTCTACAAATATGTATTTGAACTATTTTTATATTGTCACCATTAAATCAAAGTTTATGTTAAGTTACTTTATTCTTAGTAACTTTTCATCGTCTTCTTTATTTAATACACAGTGGTAGTAGCAAAAATAACTTCAGGTGCCCAAGTTAATTTTAAGATTTTACACGACTACCAAAATCACAAAATCCCTTCAACACGAAATCCAAACAGTGTCGAACTCAAACAAAAGACTGCAGTTTTAATTAACTCTAATGAACCGGCTGCAAAGCCAAAATATCAATAAGGGTAGCCGCAGATCGCGACAGCTTGTTCAAATCGAATTATAAAGTGGGGGCGGAGACCCCAGCATTCGAGGAATGTGACAAATGATGGAGCCCTAATGATCTTTCAGTATTAACGCGTTTCATAAAGACTGAATACATGGGTTAGGGTTGTGTAGAATTAAATCCCGACAAGTTGTCGAAATTACGTAAAATAAAACTTTTAATTTGTTCCTGAATAATACATTTTATCTACCACTGCATCATCATCATCATCATGAGACATAGATTATACTAGCTGTGCTCCGCGGTTTCACCCGCATTGTTGCGCTCCTGTTGGTTTTTTACATAATGAGTGTGATGATATAAGCCTTCCTCGATAAATGGGCGAATATTAACACCGAAAGAATTTTTCAAATCAGACGAGTATTTCCTGAGATTAGCGCGTTAAAACAAACAAACAAACTCTTCAGCTTTGTAATATTCATTGCAAGTATCTATCTATCTAACTTATAGATAAGCCATAATATCTTCTCTACCACTGCATCAATAATACGTAGAAGCGTTCATACTTTTAACCATATCTTCGATTAAAAAACACACCGAGATCGGTTTGTTCGTTTGAGAGCAATAACATCACCAAATTATGTCAAAATATGTATTAAACTATGCGATAATAAGTAACTCTACTTTACAACGTTGTTAATATGGTGTGGACTCTACTAATCTTACATTTACTATTGATATTTGAACTCAGATTTAGGAAGAAGAAAGAAGCGATGTATTACATTATTAGAATCAGTCTGCGACTTCTACTTTCAAGTTTCCTAAAAGTCAATTACTTTTTTGCCAAACTGACAACAAATGCGTCACATTTTAGCTATAACTTTCAATTACATGCACCTGTAAAAACTATCTCATCCAGCCAATATGAGTAGTTTAATGAAAGACAAGGGACAAAGGCTTGCAATAAGCCCCAGTCTCCCCGCTGATAGGATTAGCGGCCCGTTATTGTTTTAATTACTGATATATGGGGGTATTAATGCAATTATATAAATCTGTTCGCTTATATGCCAATATTTTGGTTAGAAGTTTGTTGGCGTATAATTTTAGAAATTATGTGATAAATGATGATTGAAATGTATCTAAAACACAGATTATTGAAGTTTTTATCTGTTTCGGCATATTATAGGTATTAAAATTACGTTTTTTTTACGTATCTTTGTCTTTTTTATTTTGTATTCTTAATCGTGCAATGTGTGAAAGTAATCATGCCAAATAAATTAAAATAATTGTTAAGTCTCTCCTAAAAAATAATCTGAGTCAAATTTTGCCACTTTAACAATTGTACATAGAAAAATCTCATTAACTTTACATAGAAGTATTGACATGATGGCAGGATTATCCATAATACGATGTGACTGAAGAGAAGCGAGGTGGAATTGACCACATATGTCGATTTTACCCCTGGCCCCTCGCTAAGTTTACGCTTTATAATAAATACCATGTGCGCGATGTAATTTCAATTGCTATTTCGAAATGTTATATTGATTTATTGTTATTTCTATACTTATATAAAAAACCGTCTCTGCTTATGTATGGAAGATTCTGAAAATATTAGGGCAATTACAGGAATTTATACAATCATTTTGATGATTTTTTATCATTTTGATGTATGTAAAACGATGTTAAAAATATAATAGATAAACGATACTCATCCATTCCCGTATATTTGGGTTTAACCCAAAATAAAATGTTGTTTCATACTAAAAATATTTATTTAATAATCGAGTATTTCATTTGTAATTAACTTATTTGTTCAACCACCTGCCGACATATTGGACTTCATCATTTTGAACGTAATTAAAATTCATTAATTAAGGATTTTAATTAGTATTTAAAAAGTTCTTGGGTGGTACATTGTTAAAATGTATACACGTACTTAACATTTTCTATACTAATATTATAAAGCTGAAGAGTTTGTTTGTTTGTTTGAACGTGTTAATCTCAGGAATTACTTGTCCGATTTGAAATATTTTTTCGGTGTTAGATAACGCATTCATCGAAGAAGGCTATAGGCTATATATCATCATGCTAAGGCCTAAGACCAACAGGACCTATATATCAATATAGTGCAAATGCACTATATTGATATATAGGTCCCCTTGTAAATACAAGCTCAAAATAATTAATCTCTTGAAATGCGCTGAATGATTGAAATTAAAGCTTATCTAATTTAAACCTTAATCATGTAATTTAGAGTGTACTTTACGATTGTCAGTATTAGCTATATCCATGACCAGATGAATAAGTTTGAAAGCGTTAGCAATAATCAAGTCTATTTACAAATGAAATGCTTGCTCTCCAGGCAATGTGAAGTCAAGTACTTACTTATTTATTGGGAACTTTTGTTCTTCAATTATTAAAGGACATTATTATAGTTAACTGTCTTACTAATGACTGCAATTTTATTGTTTGTTTCGACGTTTAGAAGTGCATAGCGCAGAGAGGTCACAGGACTTAATTGAATGCTCGGTGTTATATATTGTGGTGTTACGTAAGATTCTTAAAATATAAACAATCTCAAAAAACATGATAATAATAGTGAAGTCCCGTGTCCCCTAGTGGGGTAAGGGGCAGATGCATTATTCATACATCTGTTTCACTGATCGATTTTCTTTAGGGATAAGTAGGTGATCAGCCTTCTGTGTCCTGCCAGACCGAGACATTTTTTTTCTTCGTCTCCACCGGGAATCGAACCCAGGACCCCTCGGTTCTACGCTCACGCGTCAACCACTGTACCAAGGATATAATAATTGGAATTTCATAAAACGAGAAAATTCCATAAGAATTGTCACAAAGACAGTTTAAAATCGGATCGGTTGTCCCACAGATTATTAAATTCTAATGTATATTTAAATACAGCTACAAGTTAAACAAGTAAAGTTTCCAAAATATTATCTCATTGTAATTTTAATGTAAATTTACATAATACAAGCGAAATATTTGGACACGTTTGCATTCGTTGTCAACAATAAAAGTTAAAAAGCACGACTCTCAGCAATTTGTTTACACTAGAAACTAGTTATCCTTTTGCATTGTTAGAATAAAAATTAGTAATTTTATTCAAGCCGTGACGAAGGGTTCTCACCCTAGCGTAATCGAGCCACAGAGTAAACAACATTCGAACAATGTATCGATATTCTTGCAGTAGCGTAACTTTTGGTGATCGTTTTAGGGTATACTGTGGCACGTATTTTTGTTAAGGTTAGGGACAACCGTGACGAAATTGTGTGGGGTATTGATGCAACCCTTCCACACACCGCGTTGCGGCAGAGATGCTGTGTAATGCGACTTGTATGTTTGATCGTAGAAAATTATGAGATAACGTTACAAAAGGTCCAGTAAAGGTAAAGGTACGTTAAAAAGTTGTCATTTATAATTTTTAAAAGCAAAGATGTTTAAAATGATATGACATGTATATTGAATATAACAAAACTTATATCATCTAAAATCAATTTAATCATCAAACTAACAGGTAAGGAAAAAGCCAATACTTTATGAAATAAAAAAAATACTTTTTTAACTGATTGCTCTATTATTTTTTTGTCTTCTATGAAAAGTCAAAATATGGTACATATTTTGTTTAATATGTACATATCTCCATATTCGTTACATCAAGTATCAAACCGATAGATTGCAGTATAATCAACCCTACGTGGAAGCGTGAAATTCGTACAATAAATGCCTTTGTATTGCGGCCTGTTGACTTTCAGACGAAACCGCTAACAATATATAACTTGTACGCGCTTTCTGTTTCAAGTTATTATGCCATTTTCCAAGCTTTTCCAACAACTGTAATTCTTCATGAATTTAACGTAAAGCATATTAAAAATACGCTATGAAATTATTGATATTAAATAAATTTTAATAATGTTAATTGTTGCGTTACCATATTTTTTAGATGTTTCGAACACTTTAGAGAGAGCAGATTCACGGTTAAAAAGGTAAGTTCAAGTTCTAGCTTTGATTATTATTGACGTAAATCCCCATGTAAAAGCACACGAAAATATGCTATGTACTCAGAACCTTTAGAATCGTGAAAATGCATCTGTTTTGTAAGTTGCTCTACCTCTTCTGAAATTAAAGGAAATCCTTTTTGAAATGGTGACTGATGGTAAAGTATAAAAGGATCTAAATTGTAAGAGCTAACAACATTATGACGATGTAAAATTTGTTGTTTGGTTGAACGCGCTAATCCCAGGAACTAGTGGTCCGAATTGAAATATTACTTTTGTGTTGGATAATCCTATTATCGAGAAATGCTCTAGGCTCTTTTACATCACGCTTCGACAAATATGCACCCAGCGGTAATTAAAATTGTTGCAAAAATATTCCTTTTTAAAACATACGAAGTTGCGTGGGCCAGATCGTTTTAGCATACTAATAATATAAACGCGAAAGTTTTTAGCGGTGTTTTGTAAAAAGTGATGTACGGTTTTGGATGAAACTTTAAAACAATATACATAGAATCATACATACATCAGAATAATACATGAGCTTCGTCCGCGGGCGAAACACACGCGGCACAGCTCTAGTATACCTATTATAATTTTATTGATAAATAGCAATTGGAATGTACTTAAAATTAACTAAGTATTATAAATAGGTATGATAACTCAAATAAAGTATAATAAATATAAAAAAAATCGTCCAGTCCTTATTTGAAACTAGATGGCGCTGCAACATCCGGGTATTTGTCAATGTAATTTTGCACCTTACACAGTTGGCTTAAGATTTATTATCCTTCACCCCGTCCGTCCAGTGGCTAGTTATGTCCCGCCATTACTTAGCGATGTGACTGCGATCGATTGATTTTATCATACAGCTTGTTGTGATACCTATGTACGTGGTGGGGCTACATGGTGCTTAGTTTAAAATGATTTATATTGCTTTTCTTATTGGAGTATAAGAGCTGATTCTTTCGATTCTATATAAACGGTAAGTGTTTTTTTATTTTTATTACAGCTTTATAGGAGCTTTGTTGAATGAATAAATATATTTCTAAGCAATCTATGTTTTTTATTTTATAACCATTTCTAATTGAAGTATTTTAAAGTTAAACTTTATTATCAGTGTTAATTAATGATATTTTGTGGCGAGGGAATCATTTATTAAAGTGAAACTTTTATTACATCGTCTCAAACTTTTTGGTCTGTGTAGCGCATGTCGCGTGTATCGCGGCTGCCGAGTAGGTATACCTACTCGGCAGCCGACCGACAAGCGACATGCGCTACACAAAGCAGTGTTCGGAACCGTTCGAACAGTTTCACTTTTACCGTGGTTTCATAAAACCACACAACATTTTTTAGATAAATTACTACCTAGAGCTAGTAACTTTTGGTATTAAAATTTTTATTTTGTGTATTAAAGAATAAATGAATAGAAAGCATGCAGGTTTAGAAACAAAATCAAACGTTGTAGCAATCAAATAGGCGTCCAATAGGAATTTCATTTTCATATTAATAGTATTTCGCAAACGCCATGTAAGCCTTGCTTAACCCACCACAGAACCAGTACCGGCAGGTGTAGGCTCGCCTCCCGGGTGCGCTCATTATTGTTATGTAATTTAATTGCAACCATTAAAATACCTCTTTATAGCCCGAGAAAATTACATTTTTCTTCAAACATACCAGTTAACTTTCTTTTTTGCTAAAAGGTTAATTTTATAAAAAGTCGCCCTAACTTTACAATGCTCTTCGTAGTAGGAAGGTGACATAAAATTGAGTTCGGAATGTTTTGTCGCAAAAAATATAATTGTCTTTGATACTTGGAATGGATATTTCATAAACAATGATATTGCTATCGCTTAGAATATTAACAGGGTCGAATGATGAGGTTTTTTTTAATTCTTATAGGAGAAAAAGATGCCTTGAATACCTACTAAGTGACTGCATGTCGATATGTTTCTTTTTAACTTTTTGCACATTGTATTTGGACCTGCATATTGATATTAAAATAATATAATTATTATTTGAACACCTGTCTATATATTCTTCAAATATATTAATAGTGTTTAATAGTTGATTATTTTGTTTAAATATTACTTTCTCCATGGAAATTCCTGTCACTTCTTCTTACTATTTTAAACTTTTGATGATTATTTTTCCGACCCAAATATCGACCAATAGAATTGCACCATTCGACGTCACGTGGTACAAGCTACATGGTATTATACTGATAATTTTTTGAAAATTTTCTCTGGTCGTTGACGTCAAACTGACAGGTTGAATTCAATTGTGAAATTATTGGCCGACATTTGGGACGGAAAAATAATCCCCCGAATACCACACGAGCTTCAAAATTATCTGGCATTTCCCTCAAGGTTC
Source organism: Colias eurytheme (assembly GCF_061535395.1). Classification (NCBI taxonomy): domain Eukaryota; kingdom Metazoa; phylum Arthropoda; class Insecta; order Lepidoptera; family Pieridae; genus Colias; species Colias eurytheme. Next base: position 12,603,834 of record NC_142990.1, read on the forward strand.
CCTGCAAACAAATAAAGTCGTCAAGTTTTTCAGGAAAAAAACCTTTAACCTTGACTAAAAACTTGACTCCTTCATTTGTTTGCAACGAACCTATCGGAAAATACCCGATAATTTTGAAGCTCTTGTGGTATTATAAGTGAATATTTCTAGAATATCTCCGATTTGTGTAGGTACCATACCAAAAAAGTATGACTATTCATCTATTGAGTATTTATTGTTTAAATATCATTATCGCATAATGTCAATCATGAAATTACATAAATGTATTTTCAATCCCTAAAACGTTCCTCAACCTTTTCCCGCGTAAATTGGAACAGGAAAATAAGGAATTAATGAGTCTTATTATAGCTTTAAGCTGGTACAATTGGAGATATTTGCGCGTCTATTAATCAACTGGCTTCATCGTGCGATTATAAGCTTTCGCGAGGGTGCAACAGCTCTATATAAATTAGCTGGTGATGAAAAGCTCTAGTGATGGGATGCTGAGTATTATGATTATTTGTCGATAGTAGAGTATATATACATTTTCGATAATAACTCATATTGTTTGTGGCTATAAGATTAATGTTAAAAAATTACCAATTAACTACAAAATAAACTTACTCACCTTTGTGACTCCATTAAATTATTGTAGCTTATCCAAGTTATAGAGCGATAACATTATTGTAATATTATAATTAATCACTTGTGTCTTTTCACTAAAAGTTAAAACACTGGATTAAACATTATTAAATATTCCTTTACATTTTAAGCTGTAGGTAGTACACGTCATCAGAATTTACATCCACCAGCAAACGACAGGTAATTTTTTACATCTAAAAATAAAATCCACACAAACTACATTCAAAATTAATTGCCAATACATCACCATAAATATATCGATAGATTGTTATCGAGCCAAACATCGACAAATCATCCCATCCCGCGCAACCCTTTAGCGGCTGCATGGCCCCGAGCGCAACGGAACATTTAACGAAATTAAAGTGAGTGTGAACGCTGCAGGGTTAACTATTCCATTCAGTTTATTGCGCGCAATTCCCTCTTAACCCTTCGCTGCTTAATAAAGATATAGAGGCCTATTAGGTACTTTTAAATACCGATCGAGGGTTAACTTAATTTAATTAAGTGTGACCAGCCCTGCCCGCATAGATATTAGCATGTGCAACTTATTATGTATTTTAGGATGTCTTGGATTTTCCCTAGGGGTATGGGGCAGATGTATTCAACATCTGTTTAAAAGTTCGATTTGCTATACGTGACGGGTAAGTATGTGTATAAAATATATTATATAGAGAACAAATCCAAGACTTCTTGAGTCCCTAGCAAACCATTGTACCAAGGAGACACTGGGCATTGGTATAAACCATACTTAAATATAATGAAATAAAACACGGTATCGAAATAACAAACGATTTAATCACATAGAACATCAGGCTTTACAAAAATAAATACATTTACATAAAACACTTAACACTTACATCTTAATTGAAACTATTTTCGTCTGTTAACAGACCTCTAACATCTGACATACACCAGACGTGTAGACGTGTACACAGGTAGGAACTATGTGAAATGATTATTCATAAGTCCAGTATTGTTCCATCCAAACAGAGTGGATGTGTCAAAACTGTTATTGATATGATGGTAATTGAATAATAGCCAGTTTCAAGTTCTGGATGTGTTCTGTTTAGCTTATCTGTCAGTTAAGTGACAAATAATTTATTAGTTATAGTGTTGGTTATGGTATCAGTAGCTTTATCAGCAAGTGATGAAACTGACGCTTACTGTGTTATGTTATAATTTTTATTTAATAACACTTTTTCATTCTTCATTCTTATTTAGGCTTAGTGAATTTAAAAATGCAATTAGAGTCTTAAATAACAAATTTTGGGAGCGTTGTGAAGGGTTAATTAATAACTACATATTTATCCGTCTGTCATATTGTTATGACTAAAGCTCTGAAAATCTAAAAAATATTACAGAAAAAGTAAGTATTTAAATATATGTATATTTTTTATTCCAGTTTAGCTAAATAATATGTATGTTTATGTAAATTAATTAGAATTATCTGTCTGTTAAAATATGTGTACAGATTTATTTTTGTATTAATGTACAAAATTACGATGATAATTAAATTGTAGTTATAATAACGTAAAAAGGAAATGGTAAAGCATCATAAAAACAAGAAGTAACTTAAAAAGGTTTTAAATAGTTGATAGTTTGACAGTGCAGTAACTAGGACACGCCATGGCAAGAGGCAGAAGGTCTACGATTGGCGGGAATAACACGAAGCAATATACTTTTGGATACGGTAATTTATATCTTTAATTTATGAATAACTTCACTGATTATATTTTGAATGAAATTTAAGTAAGCTCATCAGCATCAAATTAAGCGTGTTATGTTTTTGTTATAAAATGAACAAAACATCCCGATTAAAACTTTATTTGTGGGAAAATGAAAATCAGTTTAAAACAGCAATAATTGACGGACAGTTACAGTACTCTACAACTTGTAGGTTGATTTAAACGCAAGAAAAGACAACTAACTCAATAAAGAACACGCTAAAACAACAACTGCAGTAAAACCAGCCTTAATTCTACCCTACAGATGCCTCATCAAAACTTCACACTCATTACACTCACAGGAGCGTTTGACAGTTTTTCACAATCGCTAAAGGTTAATAGAAAGTCGGTAAAACAATCGAGTCCGTCACAATGGCCATTGTGTTTCGTGTTGAGTCACGCTGGATGTCGCGGTATGTTCTAGGTCGGTATAGAATACGTGTGTTATAGTATTAATAATATCATATACTAGCGGTCCGCCCCAGCTTCGCCCGTGGTACATATTTCACAATAAAAGGTAGCCTATGTTCTTTCTCAGGGTCTAAAGATTATCTGTGCCAAATTTCATCAAAATCGGTCCAGTAGTTTATGCGTGAAAACTATACATACATAATTACAAACCTTTCCTCTTGATAATATTAAGTATACTTACGTAACTTAACAGTTAGGTGAATGAGCATCCAGAATTACTCAATTTAGAATTGTTAGCTGGTCCATTTATCGACGCTTATATACGGTACGGAGATTCTATAGGCATACGTGAACTAATAGGTGTAGAGCAGAGAAGTAATGAAAAATGGGAATAATATTGCTTTTGCTTTTGAGAGTAGACGTTGCGTGGGTCAGGTAGTATTATTTTAGAAACGATACTTATCATAAATCAAACACTTAATGCAAAATGAAGCTTAAATCAAGCTACTACCTTACGCTAGATTTTGCCATTAATTTAAACAGGCTTAAGCTTCGTGTACATATTTAACATATTTTGGGTCATCCGTCAATGAAACTCACTCGTCGACTTTTGATTTAAAACAAAAAACAATCAATTGTACTAAACCCTTCTACATTCACTAAATCTCCAAGCGCAGGCAAATGATGGAAAGCCTCCAATAAGGTAATTGTTTCCCGGCGGATGTGGGACCGTCCCAAATCAGGGATAAATCAGATAAGGGCGAAATAAAACGTCGCGACTGACCGCTGCCGCCCAAGAACTGCGGTTGCTATGGGGCCATGAATAACGCGTTTATTTCAACTTTATCTATTAACTTTTTTATTAAATTTCGATATTAATCAGGATAAGAGTAAGCATAAAATGGCACGTTAAAGCTAACCATAGCCTTACACTAATTATTCTCGCTTTATAACATATCACTTCAATATTAAAGAAAAGAGAAGTGAAGAGCAAAAGTTATGTAGCTTGCTTAATTATTTTAATTATTGTGTTTAATTTCTGAATTAAAACTATTTAAAAGATTAGATTAGACTAATTATATTTTTCGATTCTTGTAATGTGCAAGATCCTTACATTTTAGTCAATAAAATTTGTGTATCAGAGCATTCAAATCAACCAAATTTTTATAAAAGCGAAGCGATTTATTGGTTTTTATGTACCTATTAATCTTTGTGTATCATCCACCAGCTTATGAACTCACCAACATGATAATAATATATATAGTAAGGTCAAATATACCTTACTAAATTATATCAATGTGTAGCCCGTTTCGTGGCCCGACAAAGGGCGGATTTGTATGTCCGGTATATGCTTAGTAGAAATGTGCTCGGATGGAAAATGAGACAGATGGCTCTCCGCAGACCACTTATCTAAACCTGATCAGACTTTCACGTATATCATCGTTTTGTTTTCTATTTTTGTTTAAGTCAACTGTATGAGTAACAAACTCACAAACTGTGTACAAAGTTAAAAGTTAATCATCAATTCCATACTCAATTAAAATATTTAGCAAATAAAATATTAACTACCTATAAATTTGAATTCTGTACCTATTCTTCTACTACCGTAGCTTAAACCTATCCTCTTGAATTGAATGAATCCATCCTTGAATTCCATTTAAATTAAAAACTAGTAACTACCCACAACCAAGTTTTCTACATCTTATTTAAACTAAACATCTTAAATTCAATTCAATTGATGAATTTCATCTTGAAGAATTCGTATTATATTGTCATAGGTCATTCTTTTTGCACTTCGCAGAGAAACAATTCGTCAAGTGACCGTAGGGCAGTTCTGAAATCTCCTGGGCGGGCCCTTATGTTCACTTTTTGTGGCAATATTGAATATCATGCTCGCGGGATTACATTTGTGAAGGGAAATACGAATACTGCCTCAGTTTTTAGAACTCATTCATAAGAAGATAATTTTAAATGAGTTTTCTGAAAAAGACAGTTATTGAGAAAATATGCTCTAATCGCGAATATTCATAATTATGCTTTATTTTCTTGTTATTCTGATAATAATACATTAAGCTCTTGCTCTTGCTCTTCAATGTAAAAAAATAATTAATTATTTCAAAATAATTTGAATCTGACTTTGAAAATTTAAGTGTAGATAGGTACCTACCTACTTGTTTTATAACTGCTTTTTAATTCGTAAATTACACCAACTAGAATTTCTACAAGCCTAAGGTTCCATCTTCCATACAGTATTCCAAATTGCCTCCAAAACATTCAACCCGTATTCCAAGCTCGAATAACAACGATCGAACCGTTGTATTGAACTCAAGACTTGTTGACATCTAATAGTCCCCTAACCCTAGACATTCCTACCGGACATTCTTAAGATGTCTCCCGAATTTTTGCAAGACAAATAGCAGCCGGTCAAAATGACATATTGCTGGTACGTGGTACATCTCCCCCGGTCAATGATTTATGCGAATAAGTTTCGATGGACCCCGTTTTAAGTTGTTTTGTACTGATAAACTTTTGGAGGGCAGGGCAGGGCAGAACATTTATATGGTATGGTTCAGAATATGGAGAATAGCAGTGAAAAGGGATAGGTTAGGTAATTAAAGATTACTGATTAAGTAAACTAAGTTTGAGCCACTACTTTCCAAATGACTGACCGGTTAGTTGGGTTGGTAGTGATCCTGCCTTTCAAGCCAGTGGTCGTAGGTTCCCATGATCGTGCCGTGTGTGAAAATTGTCCAGAAATATTTAAAATTTTTAATTTTTAATACACTTTGTAAAACACCTTACAGTGTAGGTAGTAGGTACCTAATCGTGATATTTATTCAATAACAACTTATCAGTTACATAACTTAAATAATTACAATATAGGTGTACAAACATTACTAAAATTAATATCTTTCAAGGTTTTTCTTTTTAACATTTCCTAACCAAACATAACCTTAAATTATAACACTCCAGTTCCTTACATCAATCTGTTCTCATAATGATGCGTTCTAAAGTAAATGATGATGTACAAGAAGCGGTTAAACAAACATAGCGGTTAGAGCCTTGCCGCAAACGACTGCGGTTTCTACATGCGTCGGGACCCTTAGCTCCAATGTTACATGTACTTGGGTAATTCATTTTAAAATGGTTGTTATCATTTAAGAAAGCTCATTTATGTTATCTACCTAGTTTTACGAAAATAGATATAATTGAACTGAAATAAACGTTAAAAAGTATTAAAATACAATTTTTTGATGAGCATTGAAGACTTTAAGCCTATATATAGCTAATGTTTACAAATTATTTTTATACTTCTTCTAGCTGCTTTACTCGCATTGCTCCGCTCCTATTGATTTTAAAGTGATGATAATATATACTTATAACCTTCCTCCATAAATGTAATAAGTGTCTTACAGTTGAATAATTTTTCAAATCGGGCCCTTGGTTCCTGAGATTAATGCGTTCAAGCAAACAAACAAACTCTTCAGCTTTATATTTATAACTAGCTGCGCCCGCGGTTTCACCCGCGTGGCTCCGCTTCTGTTGGTCTTAGCGTGATGATAATTATATAGCCTATAGCCTTCCTCGATAAATGGGCTATCCAACACCGAAATAATTTTCAAATAGTTCTTGAGATTAGCGCGTTCAAACACACAAACAAATAAACTCTTCAGCTTTATAATATTACAGAATTTAGTACAGATAGTATAGATTATAGTATACTTACGTAGCGTACGTGCGCATCTATAAGGGAGACTAGTAAGTAAGATGAGAGAGATATTCTACCCATAAAGATGAATAAAACATACCAAATACCTGACGCTCCACTCGTAAGCTAAAGATGTCAATCAAAGTCGGGTTTAGTCGGACATAACTCGAATTTACCGGGCAATGCCAATTTAGACTGGCCAAGGGTCAGTTGTATAATGACATGCAGGATTTAAGAATACAGGGATAAGACGATTTGTGTGACATTCTTAACAATGGTTCTAGTTGTTCGAAAGAGGGTTTTAATTTTAGATGGTTTTAGAAATGCTATCGTAAAAATATATTTAAAAAGTAAGGATTTAATGATAAAATTGCTATTTTATATATTTTTGTGTTAATTTACTTATTCATAAAAAAATTGTGTAAGTAAATACAATTTTTTTTTGCTTTAAAATATTATGACGTAATGGATTAGTTATAGTATGACGCTCTCATAAAATCTTGTAAATAACAGAAGAGGAATTTTAAGGACGTCGCATTAGCAATAAAGCCAAGTAATTAAAAAGGCATACAATTCAAGTTCAAATCACAAAATTTTTAAATGAGTGAGACCTCCAACGACGATATAATAATTATTTTATCATGGCGAAAAATGTGGGTAGTTTTCTTAGTTTATGACATGTATAAAATACTTGGAATCATGATCTTTCTTATTTGAACCGTTTCAGTAATTTTAATTAATTTTACTATGTATAGTGATAGATATTAGATGTATTTCTGCTAGATCTTAAAATAAATATCAGCCAGGTTCGCGAGCAATCCCACAATAAAATACATAAAATAAATTAATTAAAATAATAGATAATGCCAAAACAATGCATGCAAATTTATTTCAACTAATAAGATTATACAAATACACAAAAACATGCATAATTGCATAACTTAATTGTCCAAAAGCATTAAAACACAATAATACAGGTAATTGAGAAAACGATTTACGCTACATAATAAAATATCATGCGAAGGCTTGCGTGTACAAAACAGGTGAAATGTAATGTGCGTAAAAACCAAAAGTGTGAAGCAACGCCGGGGGCTGATGATAGTCATCTTTCACCGTCATTTTGTAACAATCGATGATGACAGATACGAAGAAATAATTGGCTTTCGGAACTGAAATTTAAAGTAAAAAATGTACGGAACCAATAAAACAATTATACGGCCCTTTGTGTCCTTTTCTGTAAGATATATTATTATATTCGTGTATGAAGCAATTTCATGCAATACTTTTAAAAAATTACCTTTATATTTACAATGGTTTTTGGTGTGTTATCAAATAATAATATTGTAATTTTAATTTCTGTGAAAGTGTTTTTATAATAATTTCTGAAATCCTTGTAAAAGTCTTGAAGCTAATGTTTCTCTAGTTCTAATGGATATTCTATTTTAAAAGAGTATTGTATTAATATTCATACAATTACCTTATCTATATACTATAATACTATAATAATATTATAAAGCTGAAGAGTTTGTTTGTTTGTTTGTTTGAACGCACTAATCTCAGGAACTTGGTCCAATTTCAAAAATTATTTCAGTGTTAGATAGTCCATTTATTGAGGAAGGCTATAGGCTATATTTGTACCACGAGCAAAGCTGGGGCGGACTGCTAGTTATAAATATATTAATAATAATATCCTATACATCATTCGTTCATAATCGAAAGCTTTCCAAAAAAACTTATCCAAAAAGTATATTATCCTTACATTCTATTATATTTTGTCGAAGTTAGAAACAGTCGTACATCGAAAAGTTTCACATGTCTAGCGTGTACTCATTTACATAAACAGCACACAAATGTAAAATTGTGGTCGAGCCAAGAGCTTTTCGACGTTCAAGTGTTTCATTGAAAAAAAGGTTTTGAAATACTATCTACTATCTATGAATTAATCCACCAAATATTTATAAATTATATGTATTATGTAAAAAATGTGATTTTTATTATAGCTGTGTGCTCTATAATGTTTCTGATTTCGAAAATCTATACTAATATTATAAAGCTGAAGAGCTTGTTTGTTTGTTTGAACACGCTAATCTCAGGAACTACTTTTTCGATTTGAAAAATTCTTTGGTTATGGATAGCCCATTTATCGAGGAAGGCTATAGGCATATATTATCATCACGCTAAGACCAACAGAAGCGGAGCACTGCGAGTAAAACCGCGGGGCACAGCTAGTAAGTAATAAATGGATTCGTAAATTACAAAATAATGACACTTAACTAAAAAGATTATTTAAAAGTGTTTATAATCAATGAACTTTCTATAACCAATATAATCTCAATCTTCAATACTCAATTTAAATCTCACACGAGATAAAACTCCACAGTTTCAACCCTCTCTTTTACGACGCAATAAACACCAGAAAATGCCTTATACAGTAGTAAATTTGTTGATAAGGAGCTTGGGGTCATCTGATAACGGGGTGGTGTCGGACCCCACGGGTCACATGTCACGAGAGTCTCTTTAAGAGGCATTTTTCTTTCCAACTTTGGAATGGGACTATGGGATAGGGTATGAAATGTCGAATAGTGGTGAATGTTTGAGATTATAAGTTTTGTATGTGATTTGATATATGATTTGTTTAAAGTTTTATGTGTATTTAGACGAACATTATTATCTAAATTAATATAGATTCATTATAAATTTACTTTAAGTTCTGCCTTGTGCAATGTATTTTTTTTTAAATTCGTGACAAATCAATCCCTCTTTTTTTCTTTTCAATCTTTCATTTTTTTCATTTGGTATTAAGAGCAACAATTTAAGGTAATATTTGTTCCAAATGGAAATAAAACAAGTCACAAACAGTCATTGTTATTACGGTCATATTCAACTTTTAACATCCACTTAATTTTGTATGCAGATTATATCTCACTAATCGTATGTCTACATAAACATCAAGTTGGATTTATGAACGAATCCAGTTATATTATCTTGTTTTATTAATGAAGAATGATTCGTCATTTTTTAAAGAAATTGCTCGTAAAATGAAAGTGAATTTGTTAACAAATGAAGCTTTACAATGTTATAGTAACTGTACTTTTGAAATATACACATTACTATTATGTTTTGTAAGTATATGTGCAATGTGCACAGAAAATATATATATGCAAAATTTTTTAATTTATTGATTTATTGACTATCTGCGAATATATTTGAACGTTAATCAAAAATATCAGTACCTACCTAAAATTTAAAGCATTTAGATTTTTTGAATCTATCCATAACTAAAATAAACGTTTCTTCAAGCTGTATATTTTTTTTCTTCCTTCCACCAGCATCCGAGCCACGGACCGAACCAAAGCGTTTAACTACTGCACCAAACAGATAATTAATGTAAAAATAAATGTACCTACCACTTAAACAATTTCCTCAACTTTTGGCTAACCATATTTCTATCCCGTTACCGGCGGTTTATCGCTGCATCGCCAAGGTATTTCGACGAATAACGACGGACATAAATTGTCGAGATTTGTACTTAGATAGAGGGAAATTTTATCAACTTACATTTTGTCAAAACGTCGCATAAGAAGTTATTTATTGGAGATGTGCTGTTCACTTGTTTTGGTTGTTTTGCGTGTTTATTATTAATGATGAGTTCTAGTTTTTTGTTTATTTTTTAAAGGATATTGAGCTCTGTCATTGCCATTAAAATAAGGAAAGAAATAAAACGTTAATTCATTGCAAATATTATGTACATATTGACTCATTTTGTACCATATTATTAGTTTCTCAAACGGTCGTTTGATAAATGCTAATTTACTTTTAATTATTGTTTGAATTATTAACACATTGTGCATTAGCTAGTAAAGTTTATTTAAAGTGCTTTGCCACATGTCTTTTTCAAGAGATAAATGCATGAGTTTTAGCATTTATCATCATTTAATTCCTTATTCACTTGATACATAATTATACATATATACTACTTATATATAAAATTGATTAATAGACCTACATTCTTTAAGAATTTACAATAACACACCTATCTGACTTCTAATGATATTAACACGCATTTTGACTATATTTCTGATAACTTCCCTTTAAATTCTGTACTTACACCCAACGCGTACCTACGAACTTACCAAACTTTGCTAACATTTCTCGACCTCCAAATTATCTATCACTGATCAACCAACGACTTAATAATTTGCCTTTACGCAATTGTAGTCCTATAGTTGTCCATTACACGCTTTCGTCATAGTTATTACGTAATTAAGTCCATCTGTCCGTCACCCCAACCACCCCTATCTTATCGAATAAGATCTCAACGTATAGAACCAATTCTTGAGACAAGCGTAGCTGTATACAACGATATTTAGCTTAATAAAATTTACAGGTAGGGTGTGTACACTCTCCCAAGGGATTTTAGACTCTAGTTTAAAGATATAGGGTTGTTTTTCCGTTGTGTGGTGGATGAATAATTGATATAGTATCCGAACGTTACGCAAGGTGTCTGCAAGGTGCGCGGAGACCGTTGCGGCCTGTAATGACACCGTGACAACTGATTAGTGGCCACGCATCTGGACACTTTCTTTATTAACTCGTATTTGTTGCCTATTAGCCTGTCTATATGAATTGAAAACGTGTGACGAAATCACTGGATTAGTCAGGTGATTAGCTTATTTGTAGTAGTAAGGATTTGTAACGATTCAAAACTATGTGACTATTCCTTGTATTGTTTTTCTTATTAGATAATTAATTCATGCTTATCGCACTGGCTTCGCCGGGTTTGACCCCCATTGTAATATTTAAAAACACCACCACATAGTTTATGAAATTCAAATGTAATGTCGGTTTCTAAGGGTGTAAGAATTTTCGAAATGGGTAATATAGTTTTAGTCATAAAAAATCTCTTGAAAATATAAAAAAAAAACTAAAAATATTGATGTTTATTAGGACTGGTCATATTGGTCAGTCGTGCAATTTTTTTTCAACTTTTGTTTCAAGCTCATATAAATCATTCTTCTATAGATGTTTCAGTTTTATTATTTTGGCCATGTTACCTAAAATAGCAACAAAATAAGTGAAATTAAGCGTGTTATTGGTTAGCAAATAACTCGTTCACGCATTTACGCACTTCCAGTATTCTCTCTATTGCGAAATAACTGCATTCGTTTGTTGCTTTACCCACTGTGCAAGGCGATATCGTTAGTTTTTTTAATTATTATGCGTAATAAATGTTTTGGTATGGAGCTTTAAGAATTCGGTTGTTTCAAATCAAATTAAATCAAATTAGATGTAATCAATCTCAAGCTAATAACTTTTTAAAAACTTTTTTTATAAAAGCAGAAGATCAGTGAGTCAATCAATTAATCAAGCATTAGTTAAATCCGTGTTATTCGAGTAGGTATTTGTCGGCACTTGAAGCTATGAAAAATAATGTAGAGCAAGCTTTATAAAAAGCGGAAACAATAATAGTGGAAGTTGTAATAATTTGAAACGAATATAAGTAACACAATTTTACAAATCAGTAAAGACTTAGTAGAAGCAGATATCGAGACGAGTAGTGTTTAAACCTCATGAATAACACGCAGAATTATTGGTAAAATGCAATGTAAATCCGCGCTATTCATGTGCTAAATAAAAAAAAATTGCTCCAATAAAAGTATTGTTGAGCAAATGATATTTCATGAAAATATAATAAAAAAAAGACGTGTGGCACTCGGGGACTGCCGCGGTAAAGCTATTATGCATAGCATGCCTTCAAGCCACACCTCCGAGCCCGTCGGAGTGGGGAGCGTGAGGTTTTTTCGTTACGGAATTTCTCGATTCGGCCCCCGCGCTCAAGGCCCGCGATAGAAGCTATGCAATAGCTTAAAAAGCATCATTTTACAAGAAAGATGATCTACTACAGAGATTCTACGTGACAAAGAAACAATAAGAAAACACACAATCAAATGGAAATGTATTTCATGTCACGCCAATTAAATTTACATCGTGAAGCGATTAGTTACAAGATTATCATTTCATTACAATTAAGCAAGGATACACGCACTTCATAATTTTAGCATTAAGTTCTTAAATAATGATATTCATCATCCCACTACAAATATTATAAATGCAAAAGTTTATCAGGATGTGTGTTTGTTTCTCTTTCACGCAAAAAGTACTGAACGGTTTTTGATGATACTCGGTAGTGAAATAACTTATGTAACAGATAAGCTATATTTAAATACTTACTTGCTTTTGCCGTGTTCGTCCGCGGGTAAAACCGCGCGGTGCAGCTGGTATATTAAAATAGGAGACTACTTCAGTATACTATAGTAGTGGTGACGGAAATAATTGGCCATGTGCATAAAAAATAAATTAATTTTTCAATTCACTAACGCATTATCTACTCACCTTAGTTTATCTGCTTACTGTCTAAGCAGTGGAAACAAATACGGGTTGATTATGATGTGCTTTAAATTGAAACTTGTTAAACTAATTCATAATAAATATTTTATGATTGCGTAGTTATAATAATATTAACATAGACTAGTCACTAGAGGTATCGAATGCAATGCCTAGGTATATTTGTCATGCGTAGCATCCAGTGTATCGTCCTCTTTATACTCAGGGTGCTATTAACAGCTATCAATAACTTATGTGTAATAAATAAAAGTACCCTCATAATAAACATGTAACTTTAAACAAAAAGCCGCTTAATGCGTATAAAAATTTATTGGCATCGCGAACAATTCCAAAACTTTTTTGCCAATAATTTGTTGTCTTACGATAAAAAACCTAAAGGTGCATTTGGATATAAAAACGATTCGGTAGCCAGGTCTTGTCGTGCGCAAAATATTAATAACGTCGAAATTAAATGAGTTTTTGCGTAAGTACAAGAATTGGGAATTTTATGTGACAAGCAATTTACTGTTGCTGTAGCGTGTACGTGCAATTGTATGCAGGTGTTTATTATTTAGTATCGTTGTTTAAAATCTCTGTAAAATTTAACTATCTACGCTTATTTATTTTAATTTTGTGAGACTAGAAGTCTGGTAAACTAGCTTCTATTTATTACGGCTGATTTTTCAATCCTTGGATAAAACTTATTCGTCGAATAATGTATAAAACTACCATTCAAAAAACGTATTCTAATTGCCCGTATTTGACAGTTTACGTAACATTTTAATATTATCGTGTAATACTTTATTGGACGGATAGTCGGATAAGTTTTATCCAAGCATTGAAAAATCGGCCCTTAGTAATGCAACAATACCTTTGAAAAACTAATAATGTACACCGATCTTGGAAAGATATGGGTAGTCTTAAAAACGTTTAAACAAAATCCGTTGTTGAAATAGAGTGCATTAAATAAATCCACCACCCAAATATTATAAAAACAAACATTTATAAGTTCTTGATATTCGAAAACACGATTCCAAACAAGAATAACCTCTACCAGTCATTTTGCACCACCAATTAAAAATACCAAAAGAACTCCATACCATGTTTTTCCTAACAAACGAACAATACATACGCCCTCAACATGCCTGTCCGTGACATTTATTAACGGCCCAAAGGGTTCCTCAAGAATTCCTCACTATTTTTTACATCTACAAGGGTGACTGACTGTACACTGACCTGTACTTTTGTTGTATTTTTGTAAACAATTGTAAAAACACGTAAATTTTAATGATTACAAAGCTTGTTAGTAACTTGGTATGCCTAATTCAATTAAGATAGCAAAACAACCATAATTTCTGATAGGAATTGAAAAACAACCATAACTCCTACGGTAAATGTTGTTTACATGTAATAGTTCCGAATAGATATTAAAAACACTGGAAATGAAAGAGCAATACGCGACCGGATTTTCGAATTCGGATGCTACATTATATGTATTTTGTAGAGACTGTAAGAGCTCTATCTATATTTTACTATCGTACCTATATTACAAGCTTTTTTAAATTTTTTTTTAAGTATTTGGTATCACGCATTTCTAAAAATAGGTAGATTTGACTACCTAAAGTTTCAATTAAAACCCCAGTCTGGATTGTCTCTTCCTTAGAAAACGACCATCCATACATGCGAAATTATCTTTCTCATATTATCCTATGACTATATTATAAATTATATTATAACAAGGAATTTTACTTTACTCAGCGCAGTATTGTATAATTAAAACGATTGTTCACCATAATGAACTTTTAAATCGATTAAACTCCAACTTTATCGCTATAAAGTAATATTGCAAGTGAAAAGCAAATCAAAAAGCTATCCAACAAGCTAAAACAACTATCAAAGGGTCGCGCAGTTTCCGTGAACCGTCATTTAGAGCTATTACGCACTGTCGACCAGTCGCTGGCGACTCAGTCGCCGGCGACTGTGACTTACTATAGTTTAAATAGGGGCTTGCGCACTTGGTCGTCAGTCGTCCCGGCGACTCGGCGACTCGCCGCGTTGTGGCGACGCACAGGCGACTGGCGGTCGCCGGCGACCAATAGAAGCACGGCTTCAAATGGGAGCGTTCGCACTGCAAGCAACTGTCGTAGCGACTCTTGTATGACCGGATTCTGCACGAATGTACTTATAATACTGTCGCTCGGCTTGGTTTCCTGCCCCTAGTTTCTCTGTTTTGGTCGCCGAGAGACTGAGTCGCCGGCGACTGGTCGACAGTGCGTAATAGCTCTTATTCTAGCCGCGGTATAATAGTTTCAAATTGTTTTTAATGTTGTATTATTAATAATGTAATGAAATTATGTTTAAAAAATACCTGTATTGTGTTTTGTTGAACGAATTCATAACATTATGGTGATAAAATATTGGAAAATATAATTTACTCAGTAAAAAAATTTGCAAATTTCCAGAGCCGTTAAGAAAAGTGGAGGAACATAAATTTTTGGTGTATTAACTGCAATACAAAATTGAAGATTTATTGGAACTTTTACCATTAGAAATACAATTTTCTGGTCACCAAATGCGTCACATACAATAAATACTTATAAATTATTTATAAATATCAAATTATGGCCACCATCAATTCACGATATTGTCCTGTCGGAAAACGATAGAAAAATGCATTATTAAGCCCCATAACCATTCCAATATATACAGTAAACAGCACCCTTTGAGCCGGTGTAAATTACGCGAAAGATCGCTAGCTTACCCCTTATTGTCCACCTTCGGCCACTTTGGGGTGACTTAAATCCGAAATTGGGTATTTCGAAATTCGCATGTGTCATTTATCATGACCCCCTCGAACGAAAAAATGCGCCTAACCCTATTTAAAAAACTACACCCTCTATAATCCGACGCTGGTACGCGCTAACAGTATTAAATTTTTCTAGTAGTAGCGTTTTTGTCACACATGCAACAGCATGCAGAATCGCATACGGTTTAATACATTGCTACTTTTATAGGAACATTTTGTTCGCTCCCAATAATAATGCTGTTGGGGCCCGCAATGTATTTTGCGATAAAGTTAATAATCATCGCGTCGAACATCTGTAAAATTTTGGTTTAATACAATGGCGTCGGCGGCAAATAAATATTGGATGAATAGAACGGAGATAATCCTTATTAAGCGAAATCGAATATTAAATAGACCCGCGACGGAACAAAGAGTGATCACTTAATGAAAAATATTTTGTTGTCAGATTATATAAAAACAATGGTGATGCAAATATAACTTTGGATTGTGATTCATCTGCGAAATGCAATAAATAAAACAAGATATCTTTGTCTGAAGAATTAAATAATTTGGAAAATCCAAAAGTTCACGCCTCATAATTTTTTTTTAATAAATATTTATTAATTATTATTTTTGTTTATTTAATAACAATTAAACCACATCGAATCAGACCCTGAAAAATGAAAGGGTTCTATTCCTGAGCATACTCAAGCGTAAGAGAAAAAAAAAGACTCGATTAGTAAAGTATTTCGGTCGCTATCGTGTTAACAAGAAAAACCGGCCAAGTGCGAGTCGGGCTCGCGCACAAAGGGTTCCGTAGCAGCAAATATAATAAATTACAGTTAAATCAACCTATCTCAAAAACTATAAGAGATACTTTGATCAAACCAAAAATCGTTGAAAGAGTTAATTAGCATGCATCACCTCTATTTTTTTTAGAATTTTATACCCCGTAGTTATAAAAATAGAGGGGGGGGGACATACTTTTTACGACTTTGAGAGCTGATATCTCAAAAACCGTTCACTTTAAGAAAAATGTTTTTTAGAAAACTTTATATCATTTTAAAAGACCTTTCCATTGATACCCCACACGGGTATGTACATCGAAAAAAAAAATTTCATCCCTCAGTTACATGTATGGGGGGCCCCACCCCCAATTCTTTTTTTTACTATTTAGTGTCATATTTTTGTAGCGGTTCATACAACACATATTCCCATCAAATTTCATCACTGTAGTACTTATAGTTTCCGAGTAAATCGGCTGTGACAGACGGACAGACGGACAGACGGACAGACGGACATGACGAAACTATAAGGGTTCCGTTTTTGCCATTTTGGCTACGGAACCCTAAAAAGGATCCGCACATACAGACACACGGACGTCCAAGACAGAACTTTTTTAAACTGTTTTTTAACTAGTTTAAATAACAAAAATGACATCAAAAATATCATGAACGTTAAAAATAGTGTTTTTTCTTAATATGTGTGTGTAACATTATCTTACAAGTGCAATGTATGATACATAAAGACATTTTAAGTTTGAAAAATCAGATGTTTTGCGCGAAGTGACAGTAGTACCCACCTCAACGCTTCGCTTATGAGGCGTGCAATATTTGTGCTAAAATGGAATGTTCTATTCGTTATTATTTGTTCTTTATGTCTGTCTAATTTAAAATAGGTCAGTAAAACAACCTATTACATTGTTGTAGGGTTATTTGCCAAGAAAAGCTGTGTAGAGTATTAAATTCGTACATACCTCTTTAAGATAGAAGAGCGAATCCATCGCGTCTCTCTTGCTATCACAACAATATATTTAACCCACAGCCAGATAAATTACAGCATTCACAATCAATGCCCTTTCAATTCATTTATCCATCACCCGATGTAAAGGCAACACCTCGAAATAATAGACGAAATTAAGATCGTCACGTGTCATATAAAAGGAGCGCTCCACAAAGAATTTGAAGCACAATTTTGCGGTTAAAATTTTCAATATTTTGGTTGGCGCGTCGGTACCGCACGTGCCGCCGCGTGCCGCGTGTTAGACCCCTGCAGTTTTATTTTTTATTATTTTCATAATTCACGTTTCATAACAACTGAGGAGGCGTTTCGCACGGTTAGCTCATGAAACCACTTCTGAGGTAGTCGTGGTGGCTACGAGCGGTTGGAACGCTACGTTTTTTTTTATTTAGGACGCACGTCATGTTACATCTTTTTCTTCTAAAATATGTTGAAGTAAAACTTCTTTAGACGCATTGAGAGCAAAATGTCAAGTCACGTCATGGCAATACCGTCACGTCATGGAGTAAGGTGACGAATTTGGTATCTTTGTATCGTGCCAAAGAAGTTTGCAATGTTTGTGTGTGTGTTTGTGAAAATAAATGTTTCTTTTTTTCGTTTTAATACAATTATTCCTTTTGGACAAAGCTGTTTATACTTTTACAATTTTCCACATATTGAGTTTGTGATTTAATCATAATTTATAGTGAAGTTTTGTTTAATGGCCACATAAATTGATAAAAATTTACATTAACAAGCTGATAAGGTTTAGATTAGGAACATCTCTATGTTTATTGTTTAAAGATAAAATCAAATTTAGCAATTAAGAAACCTTGACACTATTATATATTATTAGTGACGCTTTCTAATAGCTATTGGGATATTAGATATGTAAATCAATAAGGGTTACTACACCTTTGAGTAACATTGTTTCGTATATAAGCAGCTTAATATTTCAGCATACCGCAAGGAACACTCACGGGCCCGTTTTTATTTATGTTACATTGCAGTGCTCGTTTTGTGATCCACTTTATCAAACGCTTTACTGAGATCGCCGTGGGGTTGAAATGACTTCAATATAATTTTGCTAGTGCTCTTATGACGTTGTTACGGCTTATTGTGTTTTTTTGCAGGATTAGCTAAACGTTGGGGGCTATATAAAAAGATTGACAAACTTCGTGTGCGTTTTGTTATGATATATAAACTCCGAGAGAGCTTTTCGCTTTCATCTAAAGTATTGGTCGAAGTAAATAAAATAAAGGAAGTAGATGTTACATTGTTTACATTTATTGATACAATTATTCTAGATCTGATATGTAATATTGTGATTTAAGACCCTGTTTCTTGATTTCATTTAATATCATGCAATGTGTAAAAGGTATTGCATCATGCTACATAGTTTTATTTATTACCTATTTATTGTTTTTCTATCAGCCAAATAAACAAACAATTAATTAGTATATTCACGCAAGTTTCATCTTTGACCCCAACACGTTTTTGAGTTTTTATTGATGACGCTACAGACCGCGGTTAACCTTCACTTTAAAGTGATTAATAAAGCGCATTGAAACAACATAACTATTGTCACAATTTTCCTACAAATTATTACACTTAATTACAACCTCATCTTTCACAAAAACACGCAATAACATTACTTCTTCAATTTAGCAAACCTCTTCAATGCAAAAATTAAAGTGTTCGAATTCGACACGGAAGCGAATTCCTTTAATTTTATTTCTCTGTACAAATTAATTTGCGGATAAATTTTCCTTTATGGACGTTTCTATTTGCGTGGGGTGGGCTCAGGGGTAAGTTTAGTTTTTTATCGGATGTATTTAAAGTCGTGGGGCGCTCGTACGACTTTAATACTTCCGTCTTACGTGACGTCATTTTATATTAAATGTCTCAGAATCGACGTTCGATGCTTTTGGAACGTTTTAAGTGATTAGTGATTACGTTTACAAGTCACTAAAGAGATTTATGTCTAGACTTGAATACTTGTAAATCATATTATTTATAATGTAGATAAATAAATAGTTTATTTCCTCAAAAAAAAAACTTATAACTACATTAATAAAAGTACAAGTAAACATAACCAAGAGGACTGGTGTCTGCGATAGGCCGTAGCCTGTAGTGCAGATCGCCAGGCAGATAATACCTTTTAATTACTTATGAAGTAGATAACTTTGTTTTCAAAATAATAGCAATTGAAAATCCAAAGCATAAACGCAAATCTCTGCACCCGCAAATAGAATTAGTACAAAAAATTGAACTGAAATGAAAACGGACGGAAAACAAAACGTTAGCTTGTAACAAAAACTCCACCCCACAGTATCGAGGCTCACGTAAAATGTAATGGGAAATTACTCTAAAATAAAAAAGTCTCCCTCAAGCGAACCCTACTGTTACGGCAATTTGGAGACTCCCCAGATACAAACTAAAAATTGTACTTAGAAGTAAGACTCAATATGCACACGTTTCCCTGTAATGTACAGGGCAATAAAACTTGAACGTTTTTAATTGAAGAAGTTCTGGTGGTGGGATTGATGGTGTTGTTTTCTATTAGGGACTAGACTTGCAGCCGGCTTTACATATAATATGTTTGAATGATTATGATTAAATATTGTATGATTTGCCTTTTATAGAGGTAACGAAGACGTACCTAGGTATATCAAATTTAAATCGTTTTGTGTTTTAGAATATTCAAAGTAAAATGCTGTTGAAAACATTTATATTACCATCAATATTAATTATCATTTAAACTAATGTGGACACACCCATATTAGCAAATAAATAAATATAAACTAAGCCATTATATTCACCAATATCTTATAAACCTACAAAATTTGATTCATTTGACAAGCGTAAAGAATTATTACACCTAAAAT
This sequence comes from Colias eurytheme, assembly GCF_061535395.1. Taxonomy (NCBI): domain Eukaryota; kingdom Metazoa; phylum Arthropoda; class Insecta; order Lepidoptera; family Pieridae; genus Colias; species Colias eurytheme. The sequence continues at coordinate 12,624,135 of NC_142990.1, forward strand.
TATGTTCTTCTCTTGTCGCCATAAAGTTTCTATTTTTAACGTTCAAAATAATTAAAGCTGTTATGCAAATTCAACACCTAACCAATATATCAGAGATGTATTTAAGTTCGTAGAAACAAATTATTGCTTCTATAAATCTTTTAAACCAATACGGGATAGCTGGCAGTTACATGGTAGGGAAAACAAATAATTTGTACAATATTATACATAGTTAATAATATATAAGTACCTATTAATGGTATTTTCCTTCTTTAATTCATGTGTGTTAAATATTTCTCCCGTCTTACTTGTGTTTCTAAAACTATCCAAAAACGAAACATTAATTAATAACAAAAAAAGAGCGCGTGTTATAGACGTGTCAGAAGTTACTTGATTCAAAGATATCAAAATTGTCGCCTTACTCCATGACGTGACGGCATTTCCATGACGCGACCATGGAATGTTACTCTCAAAGCGCCTTAAGAAGTTTCATCTGCTTACCTCTTTTCTTAAATATACAGATTTTCTTACAATATTGTACTCCATACTAAATCTATCTTAATACCCTCGAGCTATAGCACCAAGGTTAAACTTATAGATAAATAAAACACGTTTTTCAATCAACTAATGAAGGAAAGTAACAAATTATTGTGGGAACAAGATGACGAAATCAAAAGATTTTCGCTATTAACGTCAGCCTACAGCTAGCTCCCATATCTTTGCTTTGTGATTTATCGTGTATCATCGGATGGAAGGTTCATACTTTACGACATTTCATTACAGACCAATCTCTACTCTATCATTTAGTAAATAAGGTATAGAATAGCATGGAATCAAATGTTTTAATAAAACAAATGCGCGGTGGAGTGTTCAGTAGATTTTATATCCACATTTCTGAGGTTGTAAATAAAATTTCGAGCCTCACCAAGATTAACATTACTGATTTATTTATTTGTAAGTTATGATCGATGGTGGAAGTTTTTCCTTTGGCTGTAAAAGATTTAAGTTAATACATTTAAACGACTCTAATTTGGAAAGAATTTCACCGTTTATTGGGGTTAGATAAATTTCGACGCCGAATTGTTTAAAATTAATTCTTTAGTCTATAAATTTTATTTCAGCTATGACATTTTTTTCTACTGCATCCAATAAAATATACGCTTCTTTAATATATGATTTTTTTGTTAATTAAACATTATATTATTTAGAAATTATTTATTTAAACATTTCTGGATAATTCTTCAATAAATCTGACATACGAAAATCACAGAAAATTCACAATTTTAAGCAATTCTAAATACTTATAAAACACGAACATAATAGGACATTACAACATTTTTATGAGATTGTTCACCAAATTACCTAATTTTTTACCAGTAAGTGCCTCAAGGGTGGGAGGTAAACTAACTGTCCTTGAAACTGTTTTTTTTTACATCCCCTAAGAATTAAGCTGGGGTGAAGATTTAGAAGCAGTTTAAAGTAAACCCCAGTTATATTGATTGTAGGTAATTTTTTTGGCATGCAACGTTGGCTTTGTGATTTAGTTTATTTTCCTTGAGGCGTATGGATTACGCTTGTTAAATACAATGGATTTATTTTATGTTTGGACATGCTTATAAATTTAAACTATTCATTTTTAAATCGTGATTTTATCATTAAATCTTTTCGGTATTTTATAGGGACTGTAGCTTCAATCACGTAGACACATTTTTATAGTCTCTTAATCATCACTACATAGTATAAAACAAAGTCGCTTTCTCTGTCCCTATGTCCCTTTGTATGCTTAAATCTTTAAAACTACGCAACGGAATTTGATGCGGTTTTTTCTAATAGATAGAGTGATTCAAGAGGAAGGTTTTAGTATATAATTTATTAGGTTATATAGACAAAGCGGGCGAAGCCGCGGGCGGTAAGCTGGTTAAGTATATAGTTAACTTATTAAGAAGATATCGAAATATCTGAACTGTAACGATAACACTTTATATTATCCCGATAAAACGTAAAAAACCTGGAGCCAGAAAAATCGATGCCCTTACAGGGAAAGACCTTATAAAAAATATCTTAATTTAACACTGTTCCTTGACAAAAAGTTGAGATATAAAATCATACACACATAATCGCAATACTATCATAAACGAACAAGGTTAAATATAATAAAGTTTAACATTTTACTGCTTACAATACTTTGGGGATGCGAACATAAACGGCATAATATAAAGTTATAATAATATATTATGTTCTATTCATACTGCATTATATTAGGAGAAATGAGAATTTGTAGAGAGTTAGAGACTAGAGTTCCTTGTAGGCAAATAAATGAACTTTTATTTATTTATAATAATTAGAGTACATACTTTTTTAGAGTTGTCCCTAGTATGTTATGGATTATTGTCCTAAATCTTAGGAAAATTAATTGGGGAAATGAAACTTTCAAATACAGTTTCTAAATTAAAACAATAATTCGCTCATCACATCAATTCACAATAATTCATTTACAAAAAAATCCCAAACATTTTTGCCCGCTACATAGTCTAGAATTTCGACTTTTTCAACGTTTATCACCATGTATTTGGTTTAAAGAATGCGATAGCTGAATTAAAATGATCTTATTTCATCCAATTATGTACATTAATATATTTTAATTTGAAATCAGGAAACATCACAACATCGTAAAACAAACCACTCAGACCACTTAAGCTATGCAATAATTGTTATTTATTGTTCTGATTTTTTATAAAATATCCAATAAAATGCGATAAAAGCAATTAATGAATATTTAGTTTTAGAAGACACAAATCGCATAAGTCTATTCGTGACAAAATACAACCTTAACCCAGTTATATTTGCGATTTACATTTAAATCGACCAACATTCTCTAAAACTTGTCACCATATTGTATCTCGCTACACTATTGATAGTGTTAATTCAATTTTATTTGTGACAGACTAATCAAACCGTCTGGCGTTTGTTATTTTATAATTTGAATGTAGATTGATTATGAATTACAGGTTGATTGGATTAAATGATTCATAATATAAAGACTACAGGCCCGTGTTGAAAAAATTATGGGTCATTTGACCCACCAGGTGACCTATCTAGAACGATATAAGAGCATAAAATAATAAGATTCAGCACTATGACGTCACTTGTAAGCTGATCTGAGTGCAGATGAGAATTCGAAAGCTCAGGTAGAGATTATTTCCTCTTGTCTCCATGATTTTTGTACGGCGTTGCGGAATAATGGATTAAAAGCAGTATAGAAATAGTATGACACAGATGCCGTACCTGTAGTCTAATAGTAAAGGGAATCTAAAAGAATTAATATGAGTGAATTTTTTAGATATATTTCCAAAAGTATTGTTATCTTCTTATTTATCCATCTATTTCTGGTATATCATGATTATTATTAACTCTATTGTTATCTTTGATATAAATTTGTGTCTTACTCCATACATTGTTTTCAAAATTCGTTGATTACTAACTTACGAGATTCACAGCTTCGCAGTTTTTACCTATCCCGAACAATAAACTAAACATCTAATAAATCCGTGAAACGTTACAGACTAATTGACAGACAAACGAATAAACAAGCGATAACAAGACGCTCGCCCACCGTCGTGTCTCGCAAATCCTTTATTTGAGACGTAAAGACATTCGTACAAATTGCTCTTGTAAATGTAATTCGGATTTCTTTAATTCGTACATAATATATTATGGTTTTTGGTTATTTATATAGATATACATGTAACTAAATTTTAATCTTATCTCTATACTGGTTCATCTCCAAAGATACTGCTTTCTGAATCGGTGGTATATAGTAAAACTATGCTATGGCGATTCAAAAGTGCTTCTAGAAGTCTTATTGAATAAATAAATGTTTAAGTTTTATTTCCTTAACCTTTTACATTAAGTACATATATACACAAATACTGTGATGACGTATTCGGTTGTTTTGTTTGTTGGTTCATTGATTAACTGTAGTATTCGGATCAAGGAGGGCACATAAATAAATGTTTAAAAACTATGTAAACATTTTCATGAATTTTTATGAATTTGATTGAACTCAAATTTGCATATTCAAAATAATGCTAACTTATTGAAAGTATTTTTTCAAAATTTGATGTTGTTGTTGTATTTTTTAATTATTCATTAGGAATAGATAACTGTATTAAGTACCTACAATCATTAAATATTTAACAGTATGCTTTTAAATTAGAAACCACATAAGTTTTCTCTTCCTAGAAACAGGCTACCATAATATTTCCTAAAAAACCCACTTAACTTAATCAATCTATATGCAAACTAATTAATAATGAATTAGTATACACAAGTTAATTATTCTAATCCTTGCATACATCACTATATTATTATATAATATAAAAGTTGGTCTCGCTGTCTGTCTGTCCCTATCTATGTTTAGATCTTTAAAACTATGCATGTAGCATAGTTGTATATTTTGATGTATTTTTTTTATTTATAGAGTGATTCAAGAGGAAGGTTTTAGGGTAAGTATAATTTCAAATTTTTAAAGTTTTAGACAACACGGGCGAAGCTACGGGAAAGTTCGTAAATTTATAAATACGAAAGTTGTGAGTATGTATGTATGTTTGTTACTCTTTTACTCGAAAACCACTAAGCAGATTTGGATGAAACATTATAACACTATAGGTTATACATAAGAATAACACATAATCTATATTAGTACTTTTGCACACAGGTGAAACCGCGCAGCAAAGCTAGTTCAATATAAAATGATCTGTCACTTCCACGTTTCGGAATGCGAAGCCAAGCCGGCTGCATAGCGATCACACCTTCATGTCGCCACACAATACACAACAATATAATGGCATGGTTCCTATGTAATTATAACCTTGCTCTGAGATAGGATATATATGTATGTAAAATAGCTTAAAACACTTCACACAAGGAAGGTAATAATAATATTTTATAAGCCTAAATTCAACATTTCATTCAAGGAAGAATTAAGAATATGAATAAATGTAGCGTATTGTTCGATACAATATTAAACATGAATGAAAAAGTTTTGTTTTGTTTGTCTTCTTCTTGTTTATGAATGACTAGCTGCGCTTCGCGGTTTCACTTGTGTAAAAGCAAGTACTAATATAACTTATGTGTTATTCTGATACATAAGCATCTCTGCCAAGTTTAATTAAATCTGTTTAGTTGTTTTCATACATCGATCCTCACAAACTTTCGCATTTATAATATTAGTAGGAAAAGCTCAACGCCGGCATCTTCGATAGTATGACAATACTATCAGACAAATGGCCTTACTCGATAAAGGGCTATCTAACTCCGAAAGAATTTTGCAAATCGGACCAGTAGTTCCTGAGATTAGCGCATTCAAACAAACAAACTCTTCAGCTTTATAATATTGACATTGATTTGTTTATTGTTTAAATGTTTTGAATGCAGTAAAGCTCTTCAATTTATATTCTAAGATAATATGTGAGAATAAATTAGTGTAAATACTAGTCTACATTTTAATACTCAATTGCTAAGGACTTTAAACGAATTTTCCAAAGTAGACATGTCCTAGACCTACTAACGGTTCCTTGCCATTGAATGAATATAATTTAGTTATATAATCTCTGAGTTATTTTGATTATGAATTGTGCAGCGACTTTAGACATGCTCTTTAAACTTGACGACTGCGCCACGATACGATATCGTTTGCTATAAATAATTCCCAATGGAACTCAGCAAACCCAGTACGTAGGCGTCTAACAGGTGATGTGATGTAACATCGTATTGATTTACAGCTCTTAATCGCGAATAAATGTTCTATAATTACTATTATTATAAACATTCCTCGGATATCGCAATTAGACTTTAAGTTGCAAAACAATACTGGTTGTTTTTTCATTCTATCCGTTTGTCAATAACAATTATTTATATAATTATAGGAACACGTACGCGTGTACTCGTCAACTAACTTTTTTATGTCGCAGTTGTATGTGTTATTTTGTATCGTCTCTTGTTATTTGTTTGTATGTTTGAACGCGCTAATCTCGGGAACTACTGGTCCGATTTGAAAAATTATTTCCGTGTTAAAAATAGCCCATTTATCGAGGAGGGCTTTAGGCTATATATCATCACCAAAACTACAAAGATAACCATTATTACAGCCAGATAATTTTAATTAACGATAGATTAACAAAGTTCCTGCAGAATCCCCTAAAAATCTAATCGAGTCTCGCTAACCCCATCATTAAGTTACTTACCCCTTCAGTCTCCATTTTGCGAAGTAAATTAGAGATATTATGCACTTGTTGACGTTTATTAATTGCACTAAATGTGCGAATTTATGTGATAATATTAATTTAATTACTTTCTTTAAACTTGTCACACATAGTAAGGATTTTTGGAAGTGAAAATTCTCTAGGCGAGTTAAATTTTATCTTGAAATGTCATGCCAATACCATCACGTCATGGAATAAGGCGACAGTATCTTTTAATCTGGAAGGAAGTGGATGCGAGTGGCGACGAACCGAAAGAAATGGCGTGCACATGAAGAGGCCTATACCCAACTGTGGGTTACACCGGGCTGAAAAAGAAGAAAGAAAAAGATCTTTTAATCTTGCCAAAGAAGTTTCACTTCTGACTTGTGTGCTCAGCACACACGGACTTTTTTATTAAGAGTATGTCTTTGATTTTTATATTGATACATTTCCTTTTTCGGGTATTTCAGTTTGCCAATTTCCATGTTACAATGGTGGTGGATTCGATTCCCCGTGGTGACCACAAAAACTAACAATTTAAGTAATTTGTCCCGTTGATTTACCAACAGTTTTGTAAATCTAACATGATTATAAATCAAAGATTAAATCTCCTTTTATCCATTAGATAACACTAAAATTAACATCATTTATTTTATAGATAACTTATAAAGCATCTCTGAGTTAATATTATCTTGTAGATATATCTACATCTGCCATATAGTCCGAGTATATAGAATCTATTGTTTTACTCTATCATATTATTAATAAGTAAAGTAACAAAAATTGTTTGAACAAAGATGAAATAAAGATATATTTTGGCTAAATTTTTTATTTATAATTTCCTTATACCATATGATGTCGCACGAAAGTAACTCGATAGTAGTAAATTCACACACGATTAGAAAATAAAATGGTTGCACAATTCCATCCACGCCAGCTATGTACCGTTAGCATAATTATCTGCGGCTAGCTATAAAAACACATGACTTCGGTACACGTGCTCAGAGATCTGGCAAAGATAGTGTCACAGAACCGATATAGAGTTCATGTTTAACTCTTAACAGACAAATTAAAAAAAAAATTGAAAATGAAGCTTTTTGATGCATTCTTAAATAAAATTATGACTAAGAAAAGTATCACGCTATAATTAGCTGAAAATTTTTAAGGAATATAAAATATTACGGTAAAATTAGGTACACATTAAAAGCAAAGAATTTATAATATATTAATAAAAATGATTTTGTGTAATAGTATATTATTTTTTTATATATGAAAATGAATGATCAATGGCATAATTAAAATTATCACAAATTATAATAATACACAAACAAATTAAATACTTTTTGTCATACCTACCTAGTAGATATTCTTTGACATTTGCAGAAACTGCTACGGGCGCATCCCGCGCTGTAGGCCCAAATAATTCAATTAGATCTGCCAATAATTGCACTGCAGTGAACTGAACTAAATATCGACGTATTACTTGTTTAAAAACTGACTGTACATTTTATATTTACTGGTGTATCTTTATAAATATTTAGATTTAATTTCATCTCGCATCTGCTTCATCACCAAATCTATGTGATTACCAATTTTAATTAAGATCTGATCACCTGGTTTTGTATAAAAGTGTCAAAAACATTCATTTGTCGTAACAAAATTCATGAATTTAAAAAAAATGTGTGCGTGTACTAGTGTACATACGTAAGAAATGAAACTTCTTTATGACCTTATTTTTCAAAAAATAATTTACTATATGCAACTTAGATAAGAAAAAGATGGCGCGTAAGTGTAACGGAAAAAAGTCACGCGTAACGAAAAAATGTTACACTAAATTTTTTTCCAACCCCGATAAAGAAGTTTCACTTCAATAGTAACTGGATGTTGATATTTTTTTCAAAGCCAAAATTTAATCGACATTTCAGTTGTCAACGTAAAGTCTATATTTCCCTCGCAAGAAAAAGCGCTTAGTTAAAATAGTTGAACCATAATAATTAAATGATTAATTAATACCATAAGTACGTAAATGTAAGTGTACTCGGAAGATAGGTAAATGGTAGGGAATGTCACTGAGAGCATTAGAATCACAAACTCGTTCTGTAGAATCCGCAACTTTGTCGATTATCTGTTTGTTTTGCTAATTAATTGTAGAAAATTATCGATGTTATTTTTATTAAGTAGGTAGGCAAGCAATTTAATATTTTTTAGAAATGTTAATAAAATGCTTTATTTACTTTATTAGATCAAAATGCTTAGCTGTAGGTATAGAGATTTTATATATTTTGCTACAAATCTATCTTTTGCCGCAAAATTGTGTTCACTTTGTAGCAACACAGGAATCATTTTATTGAATTCGTAGATATTTTAGAATATATTCTGTTTATTTGTAATCATATCGAATCCTTATCCGATCCAGAATTAAGCAATAGCGACAGTTGTCCTTTGAAATACAGCCTAAATAATTTATAACATACTATTGTAGATAACGCCAATAAACAGGAATCTAAAGCAAGAATTATGATAGCTAAGAGGACAGCTATAACGCTTATTGGCTGCGTATTTATGCGAATTCGCGAACACAACTGTATTCAGCCTCTCAATACAATCCTACTCGTGGATTTAGGACGACTAGATGTCATAGCCCAGGACTTCAACTTCATAATACACTGGATAAGCTCGGGATCTTTTCGCTCTGTTGTTAGAATAGGTTTTCATTTAAAACTGTATTTGCAAGGTCGGTTTTGTATATTGTGTAACCGTTCTTAACATATTATTTCATTGATATACCTATTACCTACACACAAAGATGTTCAATATTATTTGTAATAAGAGCTCCAATGTTTTTCTTTTTCATTTCAAATATGATGGATGTCTGCTGTTTGCTAACCATGTCATCGTCTTCAAATATTATGATCATGCATCTACCTCAATTTAGACTTTTCCCATAATATTTACATTTAAGTGTTATTAATTCTCAATCAACAAGTCAATAACTGCGTTAAAAACAACCGACTTCAAACTTGCACTTGCAACATTTACAAATACAGACAAAAATGCTCATAAAATAAAAACTACTGGGCCTATCCGAATAAAATTTTTATGGGACCAATTCGACACCATCCCGCATCGAACAAAAAAAGAATCACGTAAATCGGTTCAGAAACCACGGAGTAATCGGTGTACATACATAAAAAAAAAAACATACCGGCCGAATTGATAACCTCCTCCTTTTTTTGAAGTCGGTTAATAAAATAATAGTATACTACGTTTAAACCTTTTATTTTCTAGTAACATCTAGTTATCTATAACTCCGTGACCCGGACCTTTCTGCAACTCCACCAAATATATTACAGCCATAAAAAAACCTCTTGCCATCGAACGAGCGTCATAAAAATAGATATACAATCGTCAATATACTTAAGATTTTTATTGGAAACCGTGCACAGTATTTTGCTTCTTATTTTGATGGATTGAAGGCTGGTTTCCTGTGAGGGTGTTTGGTTTTTGGTAAGCATCTATAATTCAAGATTACTCCGTATGATTTTGGTGTTCTTGGCTCTTTGATAAATTGGGAATCTAATTAGTACTTCGTCATTTATATAACAGTAATATATTATATTGGTTGTAGAAATTAAGGTGTTAAAGTCAACGTTACTTATATGGCAGAAGATAATGAATACGTTACAATCACAACCACATTTAAATATATTTTATTGAAATTTAGATAATGACATTGCATATGCTAAAAATAGAGTATGGAAAATGAATCGATAATGAAAATGATATATTTAATAATATTATATTTAATAATATTTTATATGCACATAATAACGCTTACTTACACACAAAAGTAGGAGATAGACATTGTTATGACACAAGAAACAGAAATAAAATTGAAATGCCATTATTCCGGCTAGCTAAAGTTAAAAATTCATTTATGGGCCAAGGTATACGCTTTTACAACAGAATTCCTCATAATATTAAAGAGTTTAGTAGTTCTAAATTTAAATCTTATATAAAAAATGTACTTGTCAAGAGAGCCTATTACAGTATTAAGGAATATATGGAAGATAAAAACCCATGGAGGGTTGTCGCGTAAAAACCACAGGACAGTTCTTTGGTATATTATGATAATATATTATGATATTACATATGTAATTTGTAAAATTGTAAAACTGACATGATTAAAAAGAGCAACTATGGAGTTTCTTGCCGATTCTTCTCCGTAGATACTGCTTTCCGAATCGGTGGTAAATGTTAAAAACATGTACTTAATGACGTTTCAAAAGTGCTTCTAGAAGAAGTCTAATTGAATAAATAAATGTTTGAGTTTGAGTTTGAGTTTGAAAAGAAATAAATATATATTACGTAATTATATTTGACCGCTGAATGTTACAAAATAGCCAAAACTGAATACTATATTCTTCATATTATAATATTATTGTGTAATATAAATTTCAGTCTCTGTTATAAGAGCCAATAGAATTTTGGCTCCAAGCTTTAGCCAACTGATTGTGTAGTAAAAGCTGCTAACAATTAAGGAGGTTTTAATACACATCACTAGTAAAGATGAGACTCATAAACATATAAAAAACATACAGTTTCTCCAATCATTGTGCTTCAGATAATGTTGTGCCTGAATTTTTCCAAGCATAAAATGAAGTGAAATTATTTAGTGGGTTCCGTGAGCAGGGCTGTCAAAAAAATAACGTTTCACATTTAAAAAGAATTATAGGAATGAGGATCGTACGTGCTGTCGCGAAGGGAGCGACAGGCGAGATAGGGATGTGCCCGTGTCGATAGTTTATTACCTATTTATATTTATGTGTTAGTGTGTTTTAGTGAAATTTGTAAACAGTATTTAAGTTATATATTTTTTTAATAGAATAGAAATAATATAATAATATAATACAATAGAAATAATATTTATAACGCATTTAAATGCTATAAAAAAATCAAATTCAGTATTGACGTTATTATTCTAGATTGTAAGATCTAGAGTGTATATTAGCTCTTTTTTTTGCTGTAAGATTGTATCTGCTGGATATTTAGTAGATAATATCTGCTAGAAAATTAATGGACCATTGGAAATATGTTTAACGGCTACGCTCAGATAGAGATGAAGATTTTTTATTATTATTTCAAGATAATGAAAGCAATTTTAAAAATATTTAATGAATTAATGCAATAAAATAAGTATTAGGTAATATGATTAAGAAAAGTAATTTTAAATTAATATATAAGCTAAGTAATTACATTTCAATTTGATATTAATTATCGCGTGAAATATTCATTAACAATAACCCTAAAATATAGTATGACGACACAAACATCGACACACCATCCATCACTAGCGTCGCGCTTTTTGTTTACGATATCCCATGTCTCCAGCGCGCAATGTACTCGCTACCAGTTTTTGTGACGTCACTTTAATTAGCGACTCATATCGGATAGACCGAGGATGTCTGGTAATCGGTTAGCAAGAAAAGCAGCCACAGTTCGTTGAAAGGTTACAAAGTCGAGCGCGGCAAAAACGAATTGTTCTCATTGATCGAACGATTATTCGTATTCCGATTTTTTTATTCGATTACGTGGAGTAGGAATTGTTATTATATTGTGTGTGACGTGGATGGACTTAATTGTTCTTAATCGAACTATTGCGATGATGATGTCCGCATTGATGAGTGTATCGTGTAGGTGTAGCATTATTATGTTTTACAGATGTGCAGAGAGAGAAATCACACAAATTCTTTGGAAAAATACTGAACCGTAGCAGAACAGTTCACTATCGTTAACGATTTTATGTATATTATGTTCGTTACTGGAATTTAATCTATATCTCCAAAGTCCAAACCCAGCTTAGACCTACGTAATAACATACAGCTCAATCAGCAATCGGCATATATATATATATATATGTATAAGTTTTTCTCCTATGGTCTACAAACGTTGCCTCTAATCATATGAAAACTCGGATTTAAGACATTCAATTTAAACAATACTGTCATCCACTACATACATTCCATTCAATAACAATATTATTCAACATTGTCAAGCTCCATGAATATAAGCCCGCGTACACAAGACGCCAGACGCAATGCGATACACGCACGTATGCATGTGCACCCCGCTTTACGCACGTACGGCCATGTTCTGAACGTTTTTCTAGGTTATCTGTGCGACGAAATATTGGCGGGAAATGAAACGTCAGTGAGATTGCAAGTAAAAATGTATGATTGGATGGATTAAAGTGATTTGATTTAAGCCAGATTGATAAATTGTAGAAATATTTTCCTATTGGATGTCGCAGGAAAATAAAGAACTAATAATGATAAATTTTATACGTAAAAAATAATATTACGATCCCTTAAAAAATCATGCCTTAGGGCGCGTTCCCACCGTGTCGTGACGACAGATAATCGTGTAGTTTTAAGTGTCGTGGCTTATATGTTTAAATGGAGGTGTTCACATTTAGAACGACACAATTTACTGTCGTCTACGACAGTTTTTGCAGTGACGACACTTTGTCGTGACAGTGGGAACGGCAAGCACGACAGTCGTAAAACGATAAAAAATCGTGGACGGCAACTCTATAACGTCCATTGAACTCAGGAGAGTAAACGCACTAGTAATCACCAAGCGAACACAGAGGCGACTAGATTTGTAGCTTGCTGATGATGTGTAAACGACAAAGCGACTCCCAGGAAACGATAAAATGTGGTCGCGATCCAATGGGAACAGCTAGATACGACAGTCGCTAAACGATAAAAAATGTTGACGACAAACAATCGTTATAATGGGAACAGATAGAGACGACAGTCGTCGAACGATAAATTAGTCGTTACGACATAGTGGGAACGCGCCCTTAGTACACACAATATCCTAAGAACATGTAATATAATAATTATTAAATAGCCATAACATTATTTTAAACGTATCATCAAACTAATGAATCAAAACATTTACCTATTTATAAATTTATAAAATAAAAATAAATGTCTAATTTTATTTAATTGTACAGTTAAAAAATATATGACATAATCTGTGGGGTTTCATAAGTATGATTAGATAGGTACCCAATCAAGTAAGACGTAACTATAATACGTATACAATAGATATTGTAAGATAGCATTTTCGTTGCTACTGTGTAGATAATAAGAAAGCCCCTTGATTACCGCTTCGATCTGACATCGATCCTAGTAATGTTTTGTTTTGGTCCAAAACACAAGAGCAAGCGAAAGAAATTGGCAGTAAGTGCAAAATTTTCATAAAAAATATAATACATACTGTACATGCAGAAAATAATAGTTACCGACCTTTTTTTCCAGACAAGAAGAATTGGAGTACATAATATCAGCAATTGCAGTTCCATCTTCCAAATAACAAAAACAAAGAAGACATCGCAGATGGAATGTACGAAACCTGAACAAGGTCTGATTGAATAAATAAATGTTTTAATTGAAGTTTGAGACTGAATTTAGAATAACAAAGAAATATCTGCTATACATATGTACTGTATATATATGCTGTATTCCATAACATTGTCCCATAACTTTTACTATTTTTATTAGCTTAAATTTATTCTCACGGTAGGAACACATTAATAATTTACTTAGTTTTAGGTTTCATGTGTGAGTCTGAATTTAAATTTATGAAGAAACCTATCTCTTAATCCTGTTTTCTCAATTTTAATCAGTCCATATTCACACTGCAGGAACACTATCTCTATAACTATACGGAGCTTTAGCTTAGTTATATCAATAAACTATATTCTTACAATACCAAATCGCTTCAGCTCGTGCCTTAAACACCAAGTATCGCAATGTAATGGGGTGAGCGATTGCGGCTAGTTTGTATGCGCCTCGCGCCGCGCCCGAAGATTACGCGTCGCTCCAGTCGGTCAATCGATGTCTTGGCTGGCCACAAATCGCTCTGTGTTACATGTTTTTAACTGTACTCATTGTTAGTTATGCTGAACTTCAGTACGATTGCAGAAAGCGGAAAAATTTAAGTATAGTTCTTAAGGTACGTTCGTAAGGACAGTAAGGTATGATCTATCATAAATGCTTAGCTGAAACTTTGTTGCTTGTACAGACCTTCTTTTTTTTGTATAGTATGAACTATGAAGATTCAAGTCCTGTTTATGATGGCTTATGTTAGCAGGACTCTACCAAAACCTCTGATATCTAAATAAAGACTAAATCTGACATTACAGAGGCAGCTGAAGATGTAGATGCATTTACGATCGTACTGGTGATCTGTAAAATACCCAATAAAGAATACATCTTTATTGGGTGAGTATTTTACAGATCCTAGAATCCACCTTCTGCTTATCTAAGAATTCTTGTTTTGTTACAAAGTTTTACAATAACTTGACTGCTGGCGGTCGACAACTGCGCGCTTTAAAGGAGCTTCTTTCCACGCACAACAGTTATATGGAACCAGTTTCCTTGTGCGGTGTTCCCGAATGGTTACAAACTGGGGACCTTTAAGAAGAGAGCGTATTCCTCTCTAAAGGCAACACACTAACAATGTCCCCGGCGTTGTGGGTGGTCATGGGCGACGCTGACCGCTTACCATCAGGCGTCGCGTCTGCTCGTTGCCTCCTCTCTCATAAAAAGAAACAACACTTGGTCCTACGTAAACAGGTAATATCTATGTTTGACGCACATATGGAAGTGTCTGCGACCTTGATCGGCGCGTGCATCTACTGCGCACTATATCCTACTTGAGACATTATACAACGACAGCTTATTCTAATATCCATCAACTAGCTATGCCCTCCGGCTTTCCCCTGAGGGAACACATACAGTAGAAAATAATTATGTTTATTCAGGATACAGTCGTACCAAGTTTTATAAAAACACGTTAATTTGTCCGGATTTAATCGTGCTTATTATCCTGCTTCTGAATTATATAAAATAATTATGAATGAAAGCACGAGAACCAATTACTATGAATAAATACATGTAATTTGTAGCGCGTGTCGAACTTTCTGGCTTATGATAATATTATAGGAATTAGGATTGCTTACATCATAATAAAAAACAAATGTTATTTTCCAGAAACACGGGAGGAACGCATTAATATGCCCACTTAATATGGTTCAGATTCACAATTTCTCTTCAGTCATAAGTCAAGACATACCTACTTAAAGTATTGATAAATATTAAATGATATTGAAGATCTTATTAAATATGTCAATATAATAAACACATATTATTATATTATGACATATACCTCATAGCAATTTCTATTCCCTACGAACATTTTTCCAAAAGTGTTCAATAGCTCTCTTGCTATAATATACGTAGAAGCTATCCAGCGCTCTGACCGTAGAAATAATTACCATAATTGTATAGAATCAAACCCAATATTATTTTAATCCACAATTATGTCCGTCCATTCATAACCGAGTAATTTTTACGGACCGACTTTGAATACATTTTCATACATTATCGTTTCGGAAGCCAAAACATTATTTAAATTTTTTTCATTATTTAATTACACATAATATGGAGTGTTATATCGACGTGTGTATGTATTGATTTATGATGATTCATAATGGTAATATGTTATATTATATAATTAACGCGTTTGTTGATTATTATTATAATACATACAGTTATAGATCATTCTATAAATGTCATAATCACTTTTAATGCTTTAATTTTTCGCTTCGACTGGCTAAGCTTTGCCATAAAACAAAAAAACTAAATGTTGTTGGCTTGAAATAAACAAAAAAACAATAAATTTAAATTAAGCCTTCTTTTTATTTTGCCAGTTATATTTCGAATTATGTAAAATATTAATTATGACTCATGACAAGTTAAGTAGAGATGATCAATTAAAAAAAATTGTTATTGTCCCGAGAGATTTTTACGTTAAACAAACTCTGACTTATGACAGCTTTTAATCGTGATTTAATAAAAAAAAAAACAATGATAATTTTTCCTGCAAGGTCGGTCAGTCAGCGCGAAGTACCAGGCTGTCAGACGCACAAGGCGTTCGGTAGCTCACGCGTGACCAGTTGAATTATGTCGAGATGACAATCTCTTCCGTCTCACGACTCTAGTATGTAGGTTTTTTGCCAACCGTTTTGGCAAATCGACATATTTCATCGAGATAACGTCGATTTCTGCAATTGATTTATTTCAGCTATTTATTACGTCTCTATGCGATCTTTTTGATAATTATCCAAATGATTATCGCTGTTTTGTTTTAGATATTCATCTGTTTTGATTGGGCATTGTTTAAAATAGACATCTGTAAATCATCGAATGATTCTCAATGATTTTTTAAAGTTCAGATTAAAATTCTACGTAGTGATAGTTGTTTTGTTTGTGGTGGAATAAAAAATTAAGCAGTTATTTTGATTTAATAAACAGACTATTCAATTTCACCGTTATTATTTTCCACACACATTCTAAAATAGGTGGTCTATTAATAAAACTTATAACACATAGTTAGAACTTCTACTAGATTCCGAACTTAGGAATAAACTTATGCGGTTGACTCGTGAAATTTGCTCCAACTCCCAACTTGACGACCGAACCAACTTTATTGATTAAAGAAAATGATGGAGTCAGAACATTTATATATTATTAGTAATAGTTTAAAATGTTCGTAAATAATTATTTATCTATAGTTACATTATAAAGTAGGTACTGCAAGTTAATAAGATAATATTATGTTACAGGAAAACATTAAATTTATTTGTAAATAACTGTAGATATATAATTTTTTATTGAAATTGGCTCTATTTTTATAATAATAAGAAGCAATAAGCTTTTGTAAGGACAAGATATATTCAGGACTAGTTATTAACTTCGGTATAAAAAAACTCGAAAGCAATGAATACATTTCAGCCTTATTAATTAATGTATCTTTAAATCCGTTTTTCTATCCATTAGCGATTTTTCCACTTAATTATCTACTTAATTAACAATAAATATAAACTATTACCGTGGGAATGAGTGCTTGGAACCCCGTTCGCGAGTAAGGTGAGCAGCCAATGATAACCCATGCACCATAAATCTCTGGACCACATGCTGATGAATATTTTCGTCTTGTACTTATTAGTTACGAAATTATTTTATCGGGAGATTCCGGCGAGGTTAGTAACTTTTTACGTTTGTTATTTGTAACATCGATTGAGATGAAATTACGTTTAAAAGGCCTTTGTTATCTATACTTATATTAAAAAAATAGTTATAGAATGCGCTAATGTCAGGAGCAACAGGTCCGATTAAAATAAATATTTCACTGTAAGATAGTCTATTTATAGAGGATAGTTATAGGCTATATATTATTATCACGCTACCAATAGGAGCAGAGAATTACGGGTAAAAGCGGAGAATTGCGCGGCACTTGTAGGATATGGGGCCGAAAAATTTTTAAATTATCTGTTGCTGATTTTTCTTTGAGGACTAATTTCCTGTGCAGTGCTAGATTGCAGCTTATTTTGAAAGCTCTAATGGGTTTTAATCTAGAACTTCTAGGTTATAAGCTTACCTACGCGTTAATTACTAAACCGATGGTATCGTCTCGACGTAAGTATACATTTGCTATATTTAAGTGCGAAATTTGGTAACTTGTCAAGAGATTTGCCACTGAGTCACATACAATACATTGTAAATTTGGATGTTATTCACTTCATTGTTATTTGTGTATCAAAAAACATTCGATATTTGTCAAGCAAATTATATAATTTTAATTGTGTTGAAGGCCTTGAAAAAATACCATAAATCATCACTGTGAATTAAATGAAAGACAATTTTAAGAGTATCAAGCTTCTGAATGATTTATGCAACGTCTACGTCACAATCATAACATTTTTTTTATGTCAGAGCAAGCAAAGGGGCAAGTGGGCCACCTGATGTTAAGTGGTGTCTGATGATGCCTGCAACATACCTATACATAAAATAGAAACAGAACAACAACATCAGTAAAATTTAACACGTAAAGTATTGACCATTCGTAATTTCAAGTTATCTAATAATCGCGTGCCTTTTTACATTAAACCCAAGGCTAGGCATGAAACCGATGACCAAATTTGGTTCGTCCTCAATATACTGAGATGCGGAAAGCATTTGACCTTGCGGTGCGAATCTTCGAAAACCAATGTGAACAATTAGCAACGTTATAGTAATTGATCGACGCACGAACAATTTGTTAAGATAATGATTTTGAATTATAGCGCTCGCGCACGCTCTGTTGTGAGCACACGCTTAAAAAATATAATTATTATACGCTATATTTTCGATAACACACATTGATTTATAAAATGTATAATATAATATGAATTGGAAATCAACGTGCAATGTTACTATAAACACTGGTTAGTTACTCTACATCAATGAAAACAAAATTTGTCACTCTGTTTGTCCCCATCCTCAAAACGGATGAACCAATTTAGGATGATTAACCTATAATATAATATAACCTATAATATAATATATATATAATATACTGCAATATAAATATTACGAACTAAACATATTAAAACGACTTAGTATTAGGATATTATTGTGGTATGATTAGGAATTATAAGAACGAGAGTCACCGGATACCTCGGGCAGATTACTGCGCAATAAAACTTAGCCTGTCGCTGTTAACATAGCGACCTGTGTACGGATAGCAACACAGACATTCATTATTTTACAGTTACGAATTTATACTCATCATAATACAATTTAAAATTAATTAAAACACGAGAATCATATATGTTGATCCAGAAAATTTATTTAACCAATTCAAAAGCTGTGATAGATACAAAACACAAATTATTAAATACTGCACAATACCTAGTTTTTCCTTACGTGTATGAATAACGATATACCTAACTGGAAATTATCTTTTTTTAATTTAATTTTATAATTTAAAATTTTGTATGAAGCTATAATAATTTATATTAACTTAAATATTCACTCATGACTGTAGTAATCGACAATTGAAACAAACTACATATTTTAAACAATATATTTCAATTACACTTAAGAAAATGAATTTGCTAACGCTACCCAGTATTTCGTAAAGAGGAGCATAAATTGAAGGTTATTTCGTTATTACAGTGAGATTGTGGAACGCTTGTGGTGATAAAGCCTTATCACAGCTCTAATTCATTCCACGCCAATATTTCACACGTCATCTCTTCAATCTAATTACTGACTGTCTTATTTATATGAGATCTATTTTTATTGATTTTTCTTTGGAATCAATAAATGGTTTTCAAGATTTATGTTTTATTGCTATATTAAGATCAATGAAGACGGCTGCATCATCATTTTGTTATATTATGGTATCTCTTTGTCTTGCTTATTTATGAGAAACAAAAATACAAAGATTATGTTACCGTAGATAATATTATGTACCTACATACGTAAGGCATTAATTTAGTAAATAATCTGACTATTCAAATACAGTATGACAAATCATAGCTACAAAAATGAAAACATAGTTTGAAAAAGTCACTGTTTTTCTTCAACTTAAAAAAATAATTTGGTACTGATTACAAAGACAAGCTAATACAGCATGTACCCATTATAATAACAATTGTAGGTGAAATGACGATACAATCATCACGTATAAAGCCGATAAACAACAATCCAACATAAAAAGAACATAAATAAATAGAAGAGGAAACAGTTTATTTAAGGTCAATAAATAATGGCTTCATATAGTCGTGATATATCGTTAATTGGAGATATTGAGATAATTGCCATATATTATGTTACGTAAGAGTCATTAGTGAGAAACCACGAGTTAGCAAAGATAACCTTGCGCCTGCGCATCTTCGAGAAAGTGTTGTGTAATCGGTTTTTTAGTCTCCATTTGTATTTATAGTTACTAGTCGAATCGTCCAATTTTTTTCTAATATTTCACAATATTTCAAATTTCCTCAAATATCCTATTTCAATATGAAAGACCAGACAATTGGACAAATTATATAAAAATATTAATGGGATAAATACCTCACCTTTGATAGAATTCCTGCCCTACCGTATATAAGTAAAACATAACATGAGATATGGCTATACTTTGAGAGATGAAAGCGCTAACTTCCTGAGCCGAGGGCATTATAAAAATGTGTACTTATTTAAGCCAAAATTTTTGTGCTATCTAGGACTTAATTCCTCTTATTTGCAGCCAAGCAATAATTATAAATCCTGCAGTTATTTAAGGTCCTGTCTCCAAACGCCTAGTATGAATTTTAACACCCCTTTGCTCAATGGTACCTCAACTGGCAGATCCTTTTGCTCCTGCGCCTATCTATCGAGATCCGTTGAAAACCGGTTAGGAGGACCTTACCTACATACCAAAAGATAACAGTAATCATCAGAAATACTAGCAATAATATGTCCAGTTGTTAATTTTACACCGATTACATGTATTTAAGTGAAAGCAAGTCCGGGTCACAACTAGTTTCGATAAAACTCGGAATCTAATAATTTTCTATTTTACATAACACGCGTTTTCTATTCTGTCGTTGAGATCTTTATGTGCCTTATTGGTTAATTATGGGTTATTACACGCTTTATATTAGCTTCACCTGTAGGTATGTTTGTAACCGACTTCTTTGGGCGCGATTTTGACCCACTTTAAACGGCCAGATTTCGTTCAAACTTTGTAGATTTATTTAGGACCGATGACAATACACTAATTTGATAAAATAAATAATAGTTAAAAAAAATAAAAAAAACACGCGTTATATAGAAAACCGAACTAAAAGCGTGTTTTTTAGTTTTTTTTTTAATATTATTTTTAACTATGTAGTTAGATAGCATCGAGAGGCTTATGGTTCTCTTAACTTATAGACACTGCGAATAATAATTATCATACCAAGCGATTGTCACAAGATCTTATATGTTTAAAAATAACACTTTGAATTTAGTCTGTTTGTTTGTCGATGTAGGTATGTATCCATAATAATACATTATTTACGTCAATAGAAAATCTAACTACATGACATAATAATATCTTCATCTCTTAAAGTACGCACTTAAACATCATCAATGTACCGTGAAATTGTAGATCTTTCATATCAAATAAAAATAGCACACAACCAACAATTTACAAGCTCACACTATCATTATAGAAACCGCAGATTAATGTCTGTTTATGTCAGAAAATGGTTATTTAATCAGCTAAACATACAATTATCCGCGAAATCATGTAGTCTGTTCAGACGAGATGGATGTGCTATTGCTAGTGTAATTAAGAAGTAGGAGATAGGTACTATGTTGATGGTAATTAACTAGAAAATGAAGAAAAGATTTAAAGTATCAATTTCAACAACACTGATAAAAATAATTAAACATTTGAAAGTATAAATGTTATAATAATATGTCAGATAGAAGAAATAAAACACTAGATGATGTAATATGTATTAAACCAACAAAAAACACCAGTAGCGATAGACAATAGAATCTTAAACGTTACTTAACCAATGATTAAAACAACGAAATATCCCTGTCAATCACATCGCATTTTCATTTCATTCATCATACTTAAACGGAGAGATCAAATAGATTGATAGGAACGAGACAAACCTATACGTTAGAAAGAGATGGCATAACACGCTATCCGATTGCTTTTGAAGATCAATACTTGATAAAGTTTATGTGTAATAGAATGCGAGCAAGAAGATATTTTTATTAAATTGTATTAAATATAAACGCGAAATGGAAAGACAAAATGTAAAACGCTATAAAGATAATATTGCTATGCGTCACACACGTCGTAAACATAAGGCCGAATTCAGACTTGTTGGTGATGCATTCTGATACATCATAAGCACACTGGAACTATTTATCGAATCGTATGCAATCTGAAAAAAAGTAGGATATATATGTTTAGATATTTTTACCTTATCCGAAATAATTACAGGATTAGTTGTTCAACATCATCATCATGATGATATTTAGATTTATCTAAAGTAATCTAGAACCATTTCAGTTGCCATTTAAAATTTACTAATCGTTTATCCTGCTGCACCCACCTCCATCCATGATAAGTTAAATATTGCATTTCTGAAAAAATATAGGTTTTAATTATGAAATATCATTTACCTGTTAATTGAATTTAACTATTACAAACAATCCCACAAACCAATCAAATCTCATATCATTAGTATTACGAATAAAGTATTCAAATACTTACCATGTTTGTTCCGTGCCTAAGCACTGGCCATTCGATTTCTTTTGACGATCGATACACAATAAATCTTTATGTTTTTTTTTTGTCTGGTGGATAAGTACTTGCTCGTGGAGACAGCTCCCTGCTACTGGGTTTGGATCTCGAGTTGTTATTTTATTGCTTCTCGTTTCATGACTGTGCTCTATGGACCACTTGTGTTTGTTTTGTTTCATCACTGTTAGGGTATGGTATTAGAGAACATTGCAAAGCTTTTAAACCTGTTTTTTTTATTAGTTTTAGAGCAAAACAAGAGTATACCTAAATCGGAGATAATGGAGAAGTAACCCGCACAAATATCATCGATTTACAAATGAGAATCAAGTTTCTAGAATCCCTCTTTTTAATTGACAATATTTAAAAACTACTTAATTTGTAAGAAAATTCGACCACTACTTGAGTTCATTTCAGACCAGACTGACATAAAGACGCGGCAAGGGACTTTGCTTTGGGAACAGAATTTCTCCCTAGAATTTAGATATGGGACCGGACCCTAATGCCTTAATATTTATCCTAGCCCTAATAAACTAGTATCTAACAGTGGCTCTATAATAACACAAACACGCAGTCGGTTATCGCATTCCTTTAAAGTAAACAAGAGATATTACGTATTGGAACTGGTTTGCAAATAATGGCCGTGGATACATGACGGCTAACGAGCCGATTAAGTTCGTAAGGAGCAGCGCACACGTGACACTGTCATGTAATAAATAGCTGGCATCTTTGGGAACTTTGAGATTGTGGTCATTTTAAATTGAGATGGTTTAGCAGTGTTGTGGTTCGTCATGTAATAAATGGCTTGAATGTTTGAGAACTACTTTGGGATATAATGTCTTTTTATTTTGTAATGTAGATGGTTTAACAGTATGGTGATTCCTTGTGATGTTGTTTAAATAGAATTGCTTTTTGGTCTGGCTATAACTATTACTTTTGATTTATATATTATCAAGTAGCTGAATTTCT
The DNA here is from genome assembly GCF_061535395.1 of Colias eurytheme. Taxonomy (NCBI): domain Eukaryota; kingdom Metazoa; phylum Arthropoda; class Insecta; order Lepidoptera; family Pieridae; genus Colias; species Colias eurytheme. The sequence goes on from NC_142990.1 coordinate 12,647,513, forward strand.
ATTGGGAAGCATGGTACTGATACTATCCCTTTTAATCCATTTATTTCTTTTTGAACCAAACCTGTCTTATTGTTGTCAGTGACTAAAGCAGATGAATTGACTATATTAAAAGGGTATTTGCTAACTGTTGCTATGCTTTTTGTTTGCTGGTGGAAAAATGTAGGTCGTATTTGATGTCGTAACTGCTGATTTGTTGTGAATGTTCTATTACCTTACTCAATAAAAGCACCTGTACCATTAGTAACAAATCTCTCATGTACACAACCCACTATAAACTCGTGTACAAAACAATTGACATAAATAAAATATAAATCAGTAGTGATCATTCGCCCGTCGTGACCCGCCCGTGACGCGGGCCGCACAGTTCCTACAACTTAGTCACGTTATTGAATATTCATTGTTAATTGAATTTCAATTATATATTGTCAGCATTTATTATAACTGCTACTGATACGCAGCATTTGATATACATATAATGCGTCTAGAAAATTTTATTGATTATGGTCCATCCAATCAATAATGATTGGATTAGGAAATGTTTTAGAATTACCACTCTAGATATCTATCTAGATTAGTAATCCTAAAACATATATTATACACATCTGTGTATTCTGTTATGAGAATGAATTGTATGTACACGAATAAGGCGTTTTATTTTATAAAACAATTCGCACTTTTGACTTCGTATTATTTTGCTGCATAAATGAAAAAAAAATGACTATATAATGTACGCATTATGTATTTCAACTTATTGTTACGTATTACACCTTATATTTCTCTTTATTTTTATATAATTTTTTCAACTTTTTCTATACCTATATACGGACCAAAACACATAAATACCTATAAACAACCATTATACATACAATCAACTCACTACACAAAATACACAAAATCCAGTTACCCACACACATGCTGTATTTTATACACATTTACACTAAATATAAATATCATACCTATTCCTACAAATAAAACGTGCCATACAATTATTACCAATATCAATTTTCTATTTTACTTACTAATTAAAAAACAGCTAATAGCCACTTGCGTTTATGATCAGAGATTATATTATTATTTTTATTACAATAATTATTATAGAATTAACGTGCCACGGTGTTGCCGTCGACACGTAATTTTACCCCGTTTAATATATTACTTAAAATGATGCCAATAGTTGAAACCTTAAACTCTGATCTAGATAATATACAAGTGGCCAATTCTATAATATGCGACATAGATGACATTGATAAACATCTCATAAATTCTAATAGTAAACTCAATTTGAATCTCTTGTCACAAAATATACGCAGTATTAACCGTAACATGCCGAATCTTATAACATTTCTCCAAAGATCTAATATTTCGTGGGACATACTTGTGTTATCGGAATGTTGGCTGTCATCAACTAGAAACATCCCAAGTCTTGATAATTACCATTACATTTCTACATCTTCTCATAACACTCAAAACGAAGGAGTAGTTATTTATTACAACAAACACCTCATTGTAACGCACGAGGAACCTTGTCTTAGTGATACTAACTGTTTATTATTGTCCGTAAATTCAGATACTTGTATTATTGCAATATATCGCCCGCCGAGCCAAACGAATACATCGAAATTCATAAACTCTCTAGACGTACTCCTCACAAAACTTAGTTCTTATAAAAATATTATATTGTGTGGTGATATTAATATAGATATCTCATCAAACACAACCGATAAACGGGCATACGATTACCTTAATTTACTAGCTGGTCATCGCATCTTACCTGGCCACATTGTGCCAACTCACGGGAGGACTTGCCTCGATCATGCTATGATCAGAACTAATCTAAAAGCTACTTGCTTTATAATTGAATCATCTATCACGGACCATGAGTGTGTTGCCGTCAACTTACAGCAAGTAACATCATCGTTCAATAACTCTAATAAATCGTATCTTGTGGATTTCTCGGGCCTTGACGCAGATTTATCTTCTTTTAATTTCAATTATATTTCTGAATTTAATGATGCTAACCTTGCTACTGATAAATTTATAAACAGTTTATCAAGCTTCATAATTAAAAATACTCGTACTTTTAAAACTCCATTACGGCAAAGAATACGTAAACCATGGATAACTAAATCACTTTTGCGCGTGATGCGAAACCGTGATAATTTACATAAAAAATTAAAGCGAAATCCTAATAACGAAACGCTAAAAGATACTTATCATCGCTATAGGAACTTTTGTAACGCTCTATTGAGAAAGGCAAAACGAAACTTTGAAAAGCAAGAAGTCCAGAAATGTAAAGGAAATAATAAAAAAATATGGGATTCTATAAAATCTATTTGTAACTGTAAAAAAACATCAATTGGTAACATTAGCTTAGGGTCTACAAATCCTGTCCAAAGTGCTAATGATTTTAACAATTTCTTTGCCAACGTTGGTGCTGAATTGGCGGATAAGATAATAAGCTTGAATCAAAATTCACATCCAGTAACTGACTCATATTTATATCCAAGTTGTTCATCCTCTCTTGATTCACTTGTCTTACTTCCCACTGATAAAGAAGAAATACAAAATCTTATTAATGGTTTAAATAATGATTCTCTCTCCGGTGTTGACTTTATTTCAGGAAAAATTGTTAAGAGGTATGCTAACTTGTTGATTCCACCAATACTACATATCTGCAACTTGAGCTTGGTATCAGGTATATTCCCTAACGCTTTTAAAATAGCTTTGATAAATCCAATACATAAGGGAGGTGATAGAGACTGTGTGAATAATTACAGGCCTATATCAATATTGCCCACACTATCAAAAATTTTAGAACGTCTAGTAAATAAAAGATTAATTGGTTTCTTAGAGTCAAATAGTAAGCTTTCTTTAACCCGCCAGCACTCGCGCCTCAAGAAATTACATCAGCACTCGCGTGTAGAGCATTTTGCTCACGTTTATGAATGTCAATAAATGCATGTTTTACCAAAAAATATGAATAAAAAAACATTTTATTCAATAAAATACACATTATTTATTCTACAAAATATATATTCAAAGAGTTAACAATATTAATCTTTTTTATTTTAATTGACAATCATAGAAACTAATTTGCCAGTCTTGTAAGGCAGTCTTACGGAAAAAATTCGACAAAAAAAACTTTTCAAAAAAAAAACTTAACTAAATATAAATAACTAATCTTCGTCGTATACGCGAGCTTTACACATATCACATACTGTACGACTATGCTCGGTACATAAAAATTTTTGGCAGTAAATGCAGCTCTTTTTGGTCTTGCGATTTTTGCGTCTTGGGCAAACCGCGCAGATACCATTTGGTTTTTCTTCTTCTGGTAACTCAGATTCTGGTAAAAAAACGATTCAACACTTGCTGAAGAGGATATGAAATATTTTGGAAGGTGCTTCTTCTTTGGATATGTGGCTGTGTTAGTTGAAAAGCTAGTTGTTTCAAGTAGTCTTTGCGCGTGATGATTATACCCGTATTTTCTTTGTAAATGATTTGACTGTTGATTCCGGCTATGTTTAGGATCGTGAAAAATAATCTCAGCGGCCATCTACATGCCACTCTTGCCACAGAATACTCTTCTTTTAGTCGATCCACAACATCAACACCTCCTTTCGGTTTATTATAAAAGGTGATAATTTCTGGTTTCGCGGTAGTTCCAGTTGTTGGATCGATTTGGTCGTCGTTATGAAGTGTACTTATCATAAGAACATTTTTTTATTCTTCTTGTTTGGTACGTAAGATACCAGAACCTTGCTCTTATGAAAACCAAAGATACTACTAGGTTTTGGTCTAAAATAAAATAAAATTTGTTCATCCCTTCGATCACGATCCATCTATAACAGAAATTCATAATAGATTACTATTTCAGTAATGTAAAATCATAATATTACATAAAAGTAGCAGTAAAACAGTCGCTAAGATGAAAAAAAATAAAGTCATGAGTAAAAAAAAGTACTTGCGTCGATACCCGCGCGATGAGCAAAACGCCGCCTGATGGTACACGGCGCAACAAACCACCTCGTCCAAGTGACTGGCGCACACTTTCGAGAAGTGAACTGCATACAGGGGTGGGGGACGGAACAAAACTCAGCTACCAAATGAACGATGTACGTACGAATAATTTTGACAAAATGGCGGATGTTTTAAATTTACTGTGAGCAAAATGCTCATAGCGCGAGTGCTCGCGGGTTAAATCAATATGGGTTTAGACGTGGCAAATCCACTAGTGATGCTGTCCATGAGCTAGTCAACTCTATCATCAATAATTTAGATAAACACAAAAATTGCTTAGCGATCTTTCTTGATTTGGCAAAAGCATTCGACACAGTCTCTATTCCTCACCTATTAGATAAACTAGAATGTATCGGTGTACGTGATATCCCATTAAAACTAATCAGTGACTATTTGACTGATAGAAGACAACGTGTCAGGCTAAATAGTGATGCAACTAGTGATGAACTATCAGTTAAATATGGAATTCCTCAAGGAAGTATACTCGGGCCAACGCTTTTCTTGATTTATATCAATGGCTTGTGCAACCTCAATCTTTCCAATGGAAAAGTCATCACTTTTGCCGATGATACTGCCCTTTTCTTTGTTGGCAATTCATGGGAGGAGGTATTCAATTACGCTCAACAGGGATTTAATAGTGTCTGTAACTGGCTACAACGCAACATTCTAACGTTAAACGTAACGAAAACAAAATATATGGTCTTTGCACATAGAAATAAAATGCTTCCATCTTCATCTTTTGCTATTGCTGCTCACTCTTGTTCTTCCATTCTTCCGAATTGCCAATGTCCCATACTCGAGAGGACTGAAGTTATTAAATATCTGGGCATAACTATTGATCAGCTCCTATCTTTCAAACCACATATAAATGTTCTTGTTACAAGACTGCGTAAATTAATTTACATTTTTAAAGGCTTAAGACATATAGGAGATCACCAAGTCATTAAAATGGTTTACTTTGCCCTTTGTAGCTCTTTAATAAATTATTGTATCACATCTTGGGGCGGTAGTGCTAAGTGTTACCTGATAGAAGTTGAGCGTGCCCAGCGCTCGATCCTCAAAGTTGGTGCTGGCCTCCCTTACCGTTTTCCTACCACCGAGCTTTACAAAAAATGGGACTTACTGACAGTTAGGCAATCATTTATACTACAGACAATCATAAAACAGCATTCTCAACTAGTTTTTGACAAAAACTTACAATCTACCCAACGTCGTAAAGATAAAATATGCCCGACCTTACAATTCAAAAGTTTTCATTCACACAATTTTTTCTGCTTTTTGGGACCTTTTCTTTATAACCGAATAAATAAAACGTTAAACATATATCCTCAAAATAAATATAATTGTAAATCAGCCGTAACTAATTATTTGAAAACCCTAGATTACCAACAAACTGAAAATCTTTTAAATATAAAAACTTAATGTTTATTTCGCACTGTATTAACATCTTATTGTGTATGGCACACACACGCACAAACGCAAAAACGCACGCACACACACACACACACGTAGACGCACACACAAACATACACATTCACGCACACTCACACATACAAACATACATATACACGCGCACACATACAGACAAACACTAACACACTGGTCACGTATATAATTTTAAGTTACTTTTTAAGCAGAAGTAAATTTAAGTTCAGTCTATTGTTTTGTTTTTCTCTTCTTATTGTCGATTGATATTTAGTTATTGAAACTTTAAATGTATTTTAGTAGTGCTATCCGCGAGGGGGGCTAGTGATCTGTACTACAGGTCTTTCAAAGACCTATTTCAGACACTAGTCCTTCACAACGAAAATGCTACACGTTTACATATTTAGTTCCTTTGTAATAGTTTTAAGTTGTGAAGGCAAATAAATGAACTTTTATTTATTTATTTATTTAAAAAGATACCGTAAACGAGTACCGTATTGACCAGATAATTATATTTTATTTGACGTAAAAGGAAAAATAAAATAGCATGACCACCAACAGAAAGTTATTCAGCGAAAAAGCGTATAAAAATACAACAAATCAATATAAAATTAAAATTTCTACTTCAATTAATATAACATAGTATTAAAATATGATAATCAATACACGTCGCTCGTTTCAATGAGAAATTATACAAATATAATATGTATTTATTCGTTGTATGCAGCGTGTGATAATTATTGTTTTTATTTGTTTGTATTAAACCACGGAAATATTACAACTTATGGGACCACACGTGGGATTTTGTTTACATCTTTCATATTATACAGGTATTGAAACGAAGTCAACTTATCTATACTAATATTATAAAGCTGAAGAGTTTGTTTGTTTTTTTGAACGCGCTAATCCTAGGAACTACTGGTCTGATTTGAAAAATTATTTCGGTATTAGATAGTCCATTTATCCAGGAAGGCTATACCTAGGCTATATATCATCACGCTAAGACCAATAGGAGCGGAGACACGCGGGTGAAACCGCGGAGCGCAGCTAGTAAATTATAATATTATGTACATTTAAAAGCAAATTAATTCATCATATTTAATTTACGCATTATTGTAATTGCAATCCGTTATGTTTAATGTCTTGTAAGTGATTCAAAAGTTGTTTAATAACACTACAACATATTTTACATTATTTTATAATTTAAATGAATAATTTATAGGAATGTTTGTCAACCATCGTTATCAATAAAAGAAAAATAAAAACAATCGTTTTTAACACGTTTTTATTAGCTTCACCTGTATGTTTATGTAACCGACTTCTTTGGAGTTGATTTTGACACACTTAAAAGTTTAAACGGACAGATTTAATTCAAACTTATTATGGATCGGTGAAAATAAATAATTTTATGAGTTTATGTTATAAAAAGGAGGTCATATAATGCCGATTATTAATGAAATTGCAATAAATATAACAGTTTATTTAACCCCTCAGTCCCCGGAATCACAGACACAATAGAAAATCTATTGTGGTCAAGGGGTTAATACTTATGATATAATAATTATAAGAATATATTTCGACGTAATTCTTGACGCCGCGCCATAATGACGATGTAATATAAAATGAAAATAACTGCGTATTGGCGGAGACCTGTCATTACATGGTTGTGTATCAAACCCTGATATTTACTCTTATCTTAGTTACTTCTTCGAAAAAATCGGTAGTTTACATTTTTGATAAAAATTGTTTTATTTTATCAACCCTTATATTATATTCCTATAAACTAATATTAAATATCCTCTTTGGATGAATATTTTAGGCTTAATAAATATAGGTGTCCGCAATTTCAAGCAAGACATGTACAACACAGTGTTTTATAATACATTAAAAAATTTTCGATTGTCTTTTGTCTTGGTCCTAAAAATATCTGTCTTAATATGAGTCAGCTGAAAATTCATCTTATTTATCAAACTAACCAGATTTTTCCAAAGCCATCACTAACTCCTGTTAAATATTGCCATAGAACGATCGGCTGTTACAACGTAATAAATGTTACCAATTACCTGCAAGTCGGCTACTGTATAATACGGCAAAATTGCACCCGACAGCTAGCTCTGAAAATTGCCTATAATGGCCTGTTTTGAGCCTTGCTTCTATGACAGGCTGGCTACTGAATTTATCTATATTTTATAGGCGTATCACTATGCAAGCTGTTATTTTTCAATACTAATCTTCGGTTAAATATTGTTCTTCGATGATATGTGGGATAATACACTTTTATAATTACTTCAGTGTGTTACACCCGTTGTAATTGATTTGTCTAATTTGTACAAGGTCAACTTGGAAAACTTTTTGAGAGCTTAAAAATCACATTTTGAATTCAATTTTCTCAAAGCTTTAGGTATTTATATGTATTTAATAATTTGTGAATATATTATTTGTTTTACATTAAAACTGTAACACAAAACTGACTGAAAACTAAAATATGCTTTGAAGTTCGAACATTAACGTAATCCAATTCCATAATTATTTTTATTTTGGTTTAATAAACAAAAACAAGAACTTTTATATACATTTCTTAAGTAAATAACAATTATCGAAAGAAATATCGATATAATAAGGTTTAGTCGAGGCTAGGTGACCAAGTACCAGGCTAGCAGCGCGCCAAGAAGGTGGCCAGTAGCGACCGGTCGAAGTAATGATACCACTGCCTTTTAGGGCGCGTGATATGATGCCTGCTTGAAATACTGTGGATACGACATCTTGCAATTAAAATATAGCGCAATTACATTTAATATGTCAATTAACAGATGTGTTTATGGTATGCTTCGAGGTCTTAATTTGTGTTCGTTTAAGTATACAAGATTATTGAAAATACAATATTCTAATTAATGTTAATAATGCAAGAAATAAAATGAAGAATTCTTATCCATACTAAATTATAATACAATTTAGTATGGATAAGAGATTATAAAAAATTTAAGCAATTAGACGAGAAATTTGTGTTTTAGTCTTCAAAATCGTACAACACTCTGAACTTTCTTCTGTAATAATTTTAATATGGTTTAATTGTAATAAAATGATACAGAGAAAATAATATATACAAAGTACAAAAATTACGTACAATCGTATCCATATAAAGCTAACGTATAAGCCCTTGGACATCCAGTTTGTCCACTCTCATTAAGATCGTGCAAGTACTGCGTTTTTCCATCGACACTCGAAGCTCCTCACTACTCATGCGTGCCTGGTATTACAACCGTGTCTAGGAGTTAACTATGATCATAGATAACATACCTTATTACCTAGTCTATTTTTTATATATAAATAAATTTAACATACAAATTAACTTGTCGTCATAAACAATAAATAATTTAAAATATTTTTTTATTTCAATAAATAGTCACTATACAATTACAATTACAAATTTTATTTGATAATTTTCGGAAATAATACAAAATATATAAATACATAAGTAATACAGTAGCAATAAAATTAACATGTTTAAAACGCGCTCTACAGGCAAAAGTAAATGCAATGCCTGTCAATCGTTTTTACACCAGAATTGCTAAACAGATATGGATTAATTTTGACATTCCTATTTGGCAAAGGAACCTAGAGTTATTACTCCTTTTTGTGATGGTAAAATTATAAGGAATGTAGGGAACTAACGGGTTCTTAATTAATAAATACATTATACATTGTTGCACCACTATACTTGTCCTATAGATAGTCTAAAGTCGTCAGCACAATAAAATTAAATGGAAATAGTCCAAGAAATTCGGTAGATAAATCCGTGCGTAGTTTCCTCCCACCTGCTTATCTAGTTTATCGGCTAGATAAGACAACAGCGACCTCTATCTGCAGCTACCGTCTCAAATGCGTTTCCCTTGTACCGTATAAGATGGTATAAGTGTCTCGGGAGGTACGACCTTGGCTCTCGTTAAAACGGGATCCGGGAATGTAATCTTGGCTTTTAAACTTATTAGAAAGGTCGGTATACTTATGGGAAACCGTATTGGGATACGGTTTTAACGGATTTCGTATTTATTGGTGTTTATGCCGCAATTTGCAAACCCTTTTGGATTTTATTGCACGTTAAAAGCGTCGTTTTATCTGGGACGTGTGCTGTTTCATTTATTTTAATAGTCAAGTTACAGAAATATAAAATAATCTTAGTATTGGTGTGCATTGATACATAAACACCTGACTATAGGTAAGATTAGTAAATGTTTTAGATTAAAAAGGGAATCAATTCAATCTGATTTCGTTACAATTAAATGTTACCGCCAATATCATGCGATGCATTTCATATATCTCTTAGTCGAATCTGTTACAAAATAAATACACATGGAAAAGTGCAGTGCAAAGACCTAAGTCACAATTTATTCAAAAACTATAAAAGCAAACGCAGCTAAAAGCTCAATATATAGCTAATTACTGGACATCTCTATCGGACTCGTGACCATCGCTGATGGAACACGATTGCAAACAAACCTAACACTCCAACTGAATAAGTACATTCATTCCTGGTCTTTCCTTGATATTTATATAGCACTAGTTACTTTAGAATTTACAATTTCAAGGGGAAATTACGAATTTAATTAATTACGAATTTAAATATATTTAGGTATAATTATAACTTGCTGTATCCATCGAAACTTACAAGGAAATATACTTTCTTATCAGAATTAAGGCAATATTTTATTGCCTAAAGAAAACTTACGACAAATACTATAGGAAGAAACAGCCTCTATATTTCTAGAGCTTACAATTTCGCCAATGACAATTGACCTTTCTAATAGAATATTTATTTTATTGTCATAAATTATCACATATTTCACACTAACTTGTTGAACTAAAGTATAAGAATAATAACCACAAGGACCGCAAAACCGCAGAACAAATGCCACAATTTGGTTTTGGCGATTGGCGCTATACATCACGAGAGAACGCCCCTAACATCGCGTAGAGGTAAGTATTGAAATATTATTTTCCTTGCCCGAAAGATTGATCTTTGGATAATAATTAATAAAGATGTGATATTCAAATAAATTATACGAATATTTTAAGAGCATGTATTTTTCAATGTTGTGACAAAATCTTTAATACTTCAAAATCAAATTGGATTGTCGCTTATTAGAAGCAAATTGAAGACATAATAAACTTTGTTATTAAACAAAGTATGTTAAAAAACCCTGTACGAATATTTAATTTACCAACTCAACACGGGCAAAACCGGGTGAGACTAGTAAACACACCCCATACATCAAACCCGTCCATTATAAAGTACAGAAATAAAAGTTCAAAGTGTTCATTACTTAAAAGGTCCTAATTCCGTGTTATCAATATGCATATAAATAACATCATTTATCTTAACGTGGGTCCTCAAATTCAGTAGCTTAATATATGCCGTGTTGCTTGTATCTCGTGAACGAATAAAACAAAAAATATTGTAAAGAAGCCGGCGGGTCAATGGATTTGAGAGTTAGTACGAGGTCTGGTTGGGGATTATTTCTTAAATGTGAATCAGAGGCCGTTTTAATTTCACTTTTAGTTTGATTCAATTATTGAAGTTGCAATTAAATTTGATAGGGCTGACGGAATGGAGATAGAAGTTAGATTTTTTTGTTAACGTGTAGAAGGTACAATAGGTATTGCACTTTGTAAACATTCATAGACTATATTTTGCTAGATCTGTAAGATTTTTCACAGACTTTTACGAAGTGTTCCCTATAATCTAACAATCATAATACAAGCTTAGTTCATTCAAAAATTCTGTCTGGGAGCCCGTTCACCTTATTTATTTCGGTGTATTTCAAACCAATCAAGTGACTGCAAGAAATTGATCTATTACTTATTTAAGTTAGGAGTAAATAATATTTTAAATATAAAAAGAAACTTCATAAATTTTTTATTACTATTAACATGTCCAGTTGGATTTTTAGATAGAATATATATTTTTTCCCAACTGGATCTCGGACTAAGATGCATTAGCGGCTAATAAGTAATTACGCTAGGGCACCGTTATTATTGCTTAGAAAATGGTACATTAAGTCTGCGGCTTAGTGTGTCACTGAATCAATTTTGTGTCGAAATACATTTGATGATATTATGTTAATGTCAATATTTCATTTATTTGTTCAAAATAAAAATGATAAAATCTAATAAGTTACTGCTTTATTAAATAGTCTTATTGGAATTTGTTTTTAAACTAAATTGAACGATGTTTATTGTTATTGTGGTTTGTACATATATTGTTATCTGTGTCTTTCTGACCAAGATATATATATTTATTTTATACTGCCAGTAAAACACTTTCATAATAATACGTACTCAGGTTTGTTCCCAATTCCAGATAATATAGGTAGTAAGAAATATAGGGACGTTTTTATTGTTTTTAGGTTTTCAGGTAGGTGTAGAAAAAATCAATCGTATCATAAACTAGGTCTGATCTCAAGCCTTCGCTTCATGCGAGACAAGAATTAAATTTTAATTAGGAAAAATACAAAAATAGTTCCCGTGTTATACACGCACGGCCGGGCTCTAATGAACAAGTTAATTAACGGCTGCGATATCAGCTGATAAGGATATCACGCACTACCCACACTGCATTGAACAGATTGGGCCAATTAGGGCTTAAGTTCAAAGTTGGAAGTGTCTCGTCAATGGTGAATCAAAGTCAATTTAAAGAATCACGTAAACTTTTATAGGTTTTTATCAACTCGTCAATGATAAGTCAATCTGAAAATAATCAACTTTTGTAAGTGTGTGTGTGTGTGTGTGTTTATCAATGGTCATTTTTTTAAAGTACCACATTTGAGATATAAGTTTATAGTGTATGTGATACTGTTATATTTTTTAAGTAATAAAAATAAATCGCTTAGATTCGTTAACGTTAAATATATAGTTGCTAGATATATATATTTTAGATTTGAGTGCACTTTTTCTAACTTAAGTAAAAGAAGAAAGTTAAAAAAGGCGATTATTTCTAATCAGAATACAAATTCTTTACATCTTGACGAGAGAAGATGATTTTTATTTCGAGTTGATTTAAATATTGTATTGAAGGGAATTATTGATACTTCAAGCCATTCGCGTATTTTGCAGTCAACATTATATTGAAACATCAGTTTAAGTTTTAAACACCAACAAAAACGAACTAAAGAAGAAGTTTATGCAACTAGAATCACTTCCACTCTTCTATACATAAGATCTTTTATAAATTTCCGTATTTTAGTGAAGCTGAGGTTACAGTAGCAGCGGCGACATCAATGGTAGCCCGTTAGTAAGTTATCGAAGTTACTAGCAGGTTTAAAAAGGTTTAAAAATAAGCTAATCTCTGTAGCGCTGTATCTGTTGGGAGTTCATTAGTGAGCTACCGAACGGCTCAACCGCGGTTATCGGCCGTGCCCTTATACAGCGTGTTGTTTTTAGAACGAATATTTTTGTTAGTATATAGACATATAGTCATAAACTTGTTATACTATATGGACGTCGGTTGATAATTATTTTTCATGTTATATAGATTTATAGAAAATTATTAGATATTTAAAACTAATTTGTTGATTCATTAATCATCTGATAGCAAAGAATCGTCACCAGTTGAAATAGCTATTATTAGGACATCATAAATTAAAGCACAAGACAATAAACTTCATGTATTAATTATGTGTTACGAATTTATAATCCTCTCTAACTAGAACTCTACCAATTAAATTTAACCTGATTAATTGTGTATATTCTTTTAAGATGTATTAAAAATTTAAGTAGTAAGTTGAAATATTTGGTTTATATAGTTTTTCACCCGCAGCTTTGCCCGCAGCCTCGCCCGCTTAGTTATAAGAAAACTCGTTCCCTTGAGATTTTGTATGCCAAATTTCATGAAAATCGGCAGCTTTTTCGTGAAGGAGTAACAAACAAACAAATAAACTTTCAAATTACAATAATATTAGTTAGATGTTAGAAACTTCAGTTTGAATAATCACATAACCTTTCTAATGTATTATAATACCTTGGATTTATGAAAATAAAGCACCCTGTACACAAAGGTAGTGTCGGCGGATCGGGCACCGCGCCGTGGATTGAGTTAAATGCCTTTTATCTCCTCTTAATGGCCCGGCTACATGTCAATTCATCACTACACGTCTGGAGAGCGTTCCCGCGTGGAAATTAATTATTTTTTCATTATTTGTTTGTTATTCATTTTCGTTGCATTATTGTTATGCTATCTGATTGGAGATTGATATGTTCAGAGTTGTTTCTTTGATCTTATGTAAGAAAGTAAATCTATCTCTTATGTAAGAAACCATATTTAATATTAAATTCAGTAGGAATATGGAGACAACTCTATTTCCAAATTTTGATCACACGCTGAACATCTATGTTGAAAATTATTACCTTTTAATTTATTTTCATAATTCTATTTAGAAAACTATAAGAAAACTGCTCAATTTTAATTCTATCGAGAATCTAGAGAATATAGAGTCCACTTTTTAATGCAGCTGAAACAAAAGCTGAAATATATTTCAAGATTGATTGAATACAGCTTTTATTTTAACATTTTATCTCTCATAACCAAAATTAAACAGGAAACAAATCCTAAAGCAATAATAAAGAATATTCGCCATTTTATTGCTCATTCGACGGCCATAAATGTTTGGGAGGCCTTTGTCAAAGCATTTGTGATTCTTTCATATTTAAATACGAATAACGTATTGACACCTTTAATACTGGTTGAGTTTTACGGTGTTTTCTTTTAGTAGATGATATAATTTTTAATTATACATTAGTGATAAGACCTCTTCTGTCAAAGTGATTAAAACATTCATTAAAACTGTGAAATAATAATTTAATGACCTCGTTGTATATTTCTCTAGATTTAAATAACTTTTCATCGACGCGAACTACGCTTTGTTGTTAAATAAAACTTGAAAATCGTACCTACCAAAAATTTCTTTATATTAAAAGTAATGTAGTGCATGTAAATAAATAGCTCATAACATTATCACGAATACACTTATTAACAAAAACACTTGTCTGTTACTTTTATTAAGATTTTAGTAGGATTGTAATCTATTCTTTTCGATTTTAACTTCTAATCAAGCGCCATAAACACACAATATAATTATTGTACTGTCCATTTCATCACCAACCTCTAAGTCTTGCACGAATTCCTAACGTTTTAAAACATAAAAGGATAAAAGATACAAAGGTCCAGCGGAAGCCGATAAGCCGACAAAGCTCTTATAAATCACAGCCGTCGCCATCGACACAATTAACTTGTTGGTGACTTACATATGCGACAATTTAATGTCTTTTAATGCACCTTATTGTGTGGAATGACGTATGGATGTAATTTAAGAACCATTAAAATGGTGTCGAAATTATTCCTGTGTGACGTATGGATGACCAAATTTCAGAAGTAGGTATATTAAAAGTTTTAAAGATCGTTGTTGAATTTTTTGTTGTAAGCTTTGTTGTGTATTCATTCCTCGTATGTAAGGGGCATATTATGTTGTTTGCATAAACGTCATAGTAATTTTAAGTATTAGACAAGTTATTTATAAATCTAATAAGATTGTTTTACTGACAATGAACTAGATAATAATCAGATGCTTACTGATAATAAGCACAAATTCTTATACTCTCTTATTCTAAGATGATTCTGAACAAAAGCTTATAACCGAATTAAGGCGAATAATTTCGATCGCTCACGCAATTTTCAAAACAGGTCCGCTATTCCGCCAAAAAAGGGAACAAATAACCCTTCCTCGATAACAACACTCGAGAATCGATTTCGAGACTAACCATTTAATTATTTTATCGATAATCTTGCGTTGGTAAGGCCGGGTTTATCCATACGCAATAAATGAGCGATTTTGCTTTTAATAATATTATTTAGCATGCTTGTAAGCTATGCTCGTAAATAAAGACGAGACTTAAACAGGAGCCACATAATTATTTGTAAGTAAATAATTGTGAAAGTTTGACTAGTTAGGAAAAGCGTTTTCTTTTACAGGTTACTAAAGGAGGAGATAATTAATTCAACAGCATATACTTAACTCTATCATTTAGTTTAATGTACGCATCACTCGGTGAGTATAGAACTTCAGCTAAACACGCTTGTGACATTTTATAAACGGTCTCTGTCAGCTAATCCATCTTCATATTAGCACAGCACATGTCAATTTATAAACCGTCACTGTCAAATACAGCGTTTTCCAATCCGCTGTCGCTCCCGCTCTACCATAGTCTCAGCCAAGACCACAGTCTTAAGAAATAAGACGATCGGCGAGTAATCGTCGCTTAGCCCGACGCCCGGTAGCCGGCGGCGATCCAACTCGATTTTATCGTCTCATAACAGAATCGATTTATAAGTATCGATTATACGTATCGATCGGGATGCGCTTGCGGTCATTCGTGTTTTTTTCTCGATAGCTACAATTTTGTCTTGAAACCTCCGTGACTAATTAGCGATTATCATTTTTCTAAAGTCGGATTTATTAGTTACGATATTCCAACGCTTTGAATGTTCTTACTTGATTGCTTATTTAGCTTTGTATTAGTTTTGTTTAGAAATATATAAATTAACGTTAATTATTATTCTCAGTATTGAGACGACTCAAACCTTTTTGAATAAATAAAAAGGCGCTTATGTTAATGTTATCCAACCAGTTAATTTTATCTGAATATTCAATTTGTTGCATATATCTTAAAATAATATAAAATCTGTAAAAAATATGCTACAGAAAACCTTCGTATTATAAAATATATTAGAATTAAAATCTTATAGGTACCTACAACACCAATAAAAAGAAAGTACATCGATCCCTCCCTTACATGTCCATGAATTATTAAAATAATTCTCAAAACATACAAGTTGTTCCCCCGGCGTTGCTTCTGCTGGCCATAACTCACTTGCACTGTTATTTAATCTGCCAACAAAATATTTAATGCTATATCATTACTGATTTGTTTTGGACATGGTGAATTTAAGGCTGTACGAAATTATTATTCTTCCGATAGGATTATTTTTTATTACTTTTTCTTACTTAAGTTTTAAAGTACTGCTGTAAGTATTTTTATACAGTATACAAATTATTCAGGATGTAAGTGTTGACTGTTCTTTCAAAAAAAAATTAAATCAAATAAAAAAATGATGCATGCAAATACCTACTATACGAACATAGCCTAGAGCATGTGGCCTAGAGGGTAGTCTATAATTTACTACCATTTTATTAAAATAATAAAAATTAACTGGGTTTGGATACTAAAAAGCTCCTTAAAAGGATATTTGTGGAAAATTCCTTAATGTCTTTTTTTACAATTATTATTAGTTATTAATAAATTTAATAGTTTTTGAGTCCTAGTAATTCAATCCGCAATATAAAATCTATGATATTTTTATTGAGGATGTCTAATCGTTTAGATTTTTTAAAACACGCTTTTTTATTATAATAGCCTATTCTTTTAATAAATCTATATTTAAACAAGATCCGGGTCATTTATATTGAAAATTCTAAAAATGCTTATTATAAATTTTTCTGTGTTTTTCTTATAAGAATTAATATATACATAGTACCTATCTAGGTTTAATAAGAGCCAAATAAAAATGAGTTGTATGAAATTCAGATTCAAAATTTAAATTATCATGATTATCAGCAAATCACAGACAACTGTTTTTAGAATTGGTTTAATTTTATATTCCGCAGTAAAGTATTCCAAGAAATTGATCTAGGTAAAATATTTTTTTTTCCAAATGGCTAAAATTGCTAGGTACCTACATGTATTCAATATGTTATGACAACATCCCTTCTTCTTTTGAACCGAATATCCCTTCCTCCTCCTTTAATCCGCATAAACTAGAGTAAGTAGGTACTATCAAACGTCATTCCACAGGAGAGGAGACGTACCCAAAACTATTTTTTTGCTTTAACTACTACACGGTCATAAAATTTTTAAATCAAATAATTTTCGCGTGACATTGAAACAGTACACAGTCAAATTTAAAACACGCGAGAGCAAGGGAACAATAAACATCATTTTTAATTCCCTACGAACGGACAGAACCTTTCGCAGTGCAATTATAGTTATCTTCTTACGATAACGTTGTATTTAACAAGATTCAATTATGTTTTGACGTGAGCGATATAAAGTACATACTTTGTGAGCTACCGTCCGGTTCGATCTGTGTACTCTATATTTTATTTGGTGTAGTCTGTAGATGCTGATTATAATTATACGTATTATATAGAAATAAGTATCTATTTTGAAGAAACTGCGGCACTAGTTGAGCTATCGAAGTTCTATAGAGAAGAATTCCTTAAATAAATGTTTCGTAGACTTTTTAATTTAATATTTGATTTCTAATACAAAGTCAGATTCTGAAAGTTTATAATGCCCTGGATATTTATTATTTACCTATATAGTTTACTTAAAAGCTTTTTTCGAAGCTTATGAGAGCTTAAATTATTTCAATTGATGACGATCTAAATTTTTCTCATAAGAATTATATCAACGCTATTTTAAACTATAAGAATATTTTGAATATTTTGAAAACCAATATAAAATCATAGTGCAACTAATACATGGGAATTAAATACGGGAAACATAATAATAATCATAAACTGACAGATGTGAAAATGTGTTTCTATTCTATTCTATTCTATTCTATTCTTAGATAACTCAATAAAACCCGCAGTTACAACTAAGTATATAAATAGAAAAAAATTAAACATAGAAATAGTAAATACGGAACATCATTAATAGCTTGTTTTTAATATATTTTTTTATTGCAAGTAGTTTGCACATCTCATCAGAAAAACGATACAAAATGTTATCAAACTTATTGAGATAACATTTATCGGAATATGTTGAAAACATGTTTTACTTTATGTAAAGGCTGTTCACCTGATGACAAGAACAACTTTCTGTCTGGATGTATTTATATAGTCTATTAGTAGCAACTTTATTATAATAATAAGTTGAATATTGTTATTAAAATTAGGGTGCTAGAATTTTGTTATTACAAATTATTAGGAGTTAAGAAAATTGCCATGGACACGCCAGAGAAATGTTTTATTTTAGAATATTATATTTTATTGTTAAAATATATAGGGCTGCTTATGTAAATTATGGCAAGATTTAGAAACAAGTCAACTTTTTGAATTACCTTATTCCACCTAGGCATTTTCACATCACGCTAAATTAAGAAAAAGCCATTTAAGAAAAACATTTCTAACTATACTATCTTTTATTTTTTTTTATTTTTTTTATTTATTAAATCTTTGAATCTTAAAGACATGCCTTTTTAGTAGGTACATATTAAATATAAGATTCAGCTTTGTTTTACAACTCCTGCAACCCTGTTTAAGTTCTATGTAATCGTTTCTAAATCAAGTAAAATACGTAATTCCTATAGCTTCGGTTCTGCACTAAACACGAAGGCGATTTCGAGTACGTCGTTCAAAAACTCATGCCCCAAGCAACAGTAAAAACATAAATCATAATTCGCGTCTCACATACCACTACTAGCACGTATTATTAAATGTTACATTTGAGAAACGCTCCGGTGCTTCGTAAAGGTTACAATAATTACGGTGAAATTACACAAACCGTTTTATGAACAATTAAATTCCTTTCTAGTAAATTGTAGATAAATTTCTTTCTAGTAATGAGAAATAATAAGTGGCCGTGACCTCAGTTCTTATATTATTTAATAGAAAATGATTAATTTTGGATGAGAAACTTAATCTTTTAATGTTTTTGAAGAGATTGTATCCTTTAAAGTTCACTCAAGTTATAAAAAGAACGATTATATGACTCAACAATATTTATAAAGCTTTAATAGAGCCATTTCTTCATAAAAATAATGATTAATAACTAGATTAAAACATTTGATAATACGATCAAACATCTAAATACAATGAAATTCCAAAAACACATATTTCCATATCTTTACCAAAACTGTAACTCACTGTTTGCATTACAAAAACTAACACTTAAAAGCTTACGCAAGTTTTAGTTGACAAAAAGTACCATTTCTTACAATATGAACAATCGACACAACACCGGTACTTTTGTTTATAAGCAATTTGCATAATTTAACCCTTCACTGTGAAGGGACAATATGTCCATTTTATTGGAGCAAAAAACGCGAAATTTTATAACTGTTTGCTGACGATTTCTTTATGGTGAAAGCGGGGCGGAAAAAATTGGAACACTGTTGAGAAAAAATGGTTTGTACTGAAATTTGTGTATGGTAAGTCCGAAAAAAATATTTGGTGTTCTTAATGTTCGACTTAGGTTATGAAAAATTGAGACCTCCACGTGGTGATCTATTATCTACATAACCTAATCAATACACAATTATTTCACCAAAAAATCACTGTATGTCATAGTTATCAAATAATGTGTGTCGTTAACTACGAGAATAAATAATAACTCCTCACATAATATTTATAACCATTTAGCATAACTTAAACGTAAAAAATATTCAAATACATTCACAAATCACACTCGTAACAAATATTTATATATTTACCCTAACCACAACATTTAAATTACTAATTATGCATTCAATAAAAGATCGTTCATTCAAAAATCTTGCGCACGCGCCTCTGTTATTAAAATGTACACAGAAGCCCGTATTAATGCTAATGTATGTAAAATAAAGGTGTAATGAATTTACAAGTTATCGACAGATGGATACATCGAGTTATATTCTTACTATTCCACAATTAGTATGTAATTATTATCCATAATTGGGAGGAATAACTAACGGCGCTTAACTTTTATGAGTTCCTGGTAATATTAAAAGATGTCGCTAGTGTTTTTATTAGTATATTATGACATTTTCTTATATTGCATCATCGTGATATTACGTTTTTGTAAATACAAATACGGAAAGCGATAAAATTTTAGTATACATAATATTCTTATCTACTTAACATCATTTATTCTTATCAACACACGGAGTTTAAAAATTATACAAAATAAAACACATTACACTCGGTCCAATATAACTAACCACAATACTATTTTACGAGCGCTCACGCTTGCCCAACCCTTTGTTCTCATAATGTTCAAAACATTTACCTCTCCTACAATATTTATTTAAACTGTCCCGACCCGAAACTAGAGCAAACAAATAAAACACTAAAACTCATAAAAACTAATATGGTCTCATCCGACCGAGTGGAATTACCCGACACTACAAAAAATAAACATACTTATTTCTATTTAGCGAAGATATTAATAAAGTTATATCTAAATCATTAGTCAAATATTTTGCTACGCGAGCGACGCCCACAAATCTCGATATAAATATGTTCCGAGCGATTTATAGCCTTATTTGCATTAATTTTGAATTCATAAATTCTTTTGTTCGACAAACGCTTAAAGCGTACACATTAAACAGTTATGGTCAAAGCAAAAAATATCGGGCGACAATGAGAGGACAGTAGCCGGCAAAAAACGTAACGGTCTCGATTTTTTAACGACATTTTTGAACCCTTTAGAAATATTCCGTTAGAGGCACAAAGCATCTTCGCCGATAGATTATGCAAAAAAGGTTCGAACTCTTCCTTTTCACTGTATCAATTCCCATGCGCTCATAAAAGACTCAACGGCAATCGATATTCACAAAGATGACACCTTGTTTGAATATTCACATCTTCCCATGATTCCTTTCAATCGAAAGGGTTGCTTGGGGTGGATGAGTATAGGCAAATTCGATTATCTCATATTCTCACGCACATCCCGGCGCCCAACAATAAATCTTTGCATATGGCCCCTAATAAAAAAACGCTATTAAAAAACGAACTATCTGTGCGACCCCGACTCTGCATAAGAAAGAACCGTACACCCAAATTATACGCAAGGTGACAAGTGCGTGCATTCACTACGCGGCTCCTTCGATAGTTTCTAAAGAAAAAATGGGGTCCCTTCTGCACTCGCGATACGGTTGCGATTTTTTCGCTCCGTACCTGTAACCCTTGCATAGATGTGGGGACAGTTTATTTGCATTTTTTGTATTATTCCCATTCAAATAGTATCTTAACCCTATTCAATAATGTCAGGGGTTAGGTTGCACTTAATATTCAAAAAGGGCAGGTACATTTCTCTTAATATTCTCGCATAAATTACAGTCAGGTACATTTTGGGCTATTGTGCATCGCGGAAGGGATTATTTAACAAAGGTTGTAATGCGAATAATTCTGTTTCGCGATTTTGTCCCCTAGGAACTGTAGTTAAAGTTCATTATGATTATTTTGAACTTTGATTTTTAACCCGCGAAGTCGAGATCCACGACAGTTTACTTCCTGAATGGTTTAACCCGTTTCCTTTGTAAGAATATGCAAAAAAGTTTTACCCATCCTATTTTTTTTATTCAATAAAATTTAGGGGCTATGCACATTATGCAAATGCGTGCATAAATTTAAAGTTACACACGGCGGAGGGTTCAATGGAATATGGTTCTTAGATTTTGCTATTAAGGCTTGATTTAGATTGCGATCTTGGTTTTGTTTTTCTGGATTATAGGAAAGTATGCAATTTTTTCGAAGGGTCTTAAGAATGCGGTTGATTTTTTCTCATGCAAGAAGAATGAGTTACCGTTGCGTTAGTTAGTTTTATTGTGGAGTGACATACGAACCGGGATTTGGATTAGAATATGTAATTACTTCCTTTACGGTGTTCGGAAGCCCGCCGTTACTCCGTGACACATTTAACGCCTTTTGCATTTAACTGTATTTTTCTGAACTTTACACCTTGCGCTTTTGTCATGGAAAAAATCTTGTTAGCTTAGAATTTAGATTATTGGGTTAAGAGTACGTAACTTAGAGGCGAGCTTTCCTTGAAGTTTTCATTTTATATAATTTTCATGACATTATGAAATTGGGTGAGAGATATGAAGGAGCAGTCCCGTGGTCACTTATCAATCGTCCATGTCTGTTTATCTGTTAGAAAGGCAGTTGCAAAAACCTTTCTAACAGATAAACAGGCATACATAATATCAATTACAGTATAATGATATTCAGCATTACATTCCCTTTCGTGTGTTGCACTTTTTACTGTCAATTTATTCATTAACCATCTATTTAACATTAACACAAAAAACAAACATATGTGACAACAAATTTGGTATACCCCCTTCATAAATATTTAAATTGAAATATGCACTATCCTAATTACAATATCATTAAATAAGCTTTTACATTTTAAAATAAAAAGTAATATAATTATTGCTCTCGAAGAAAACTTAGAGTAATTACAACTTAATCTCGATTGAACATTGTAATATACTGTAAATGAAGATAAATTGTTGTAAAAGAAAATCATTATTATTGTAATCATAATAATTGATAAATGTACGTGATATAAAAACTGTGGTACAACACGTAGATCGTGGTCGATCGAACCGTTCTCAGAAGCTAGCGGCCGTAACTTTTTCCATATTTTTCTTATCTTTACGACTTTACCGATTTGCTTTTTAATATAAAAACACATTACACAGCAACCGACAAAATAAACAAACGTTAAAAAAGGCGAACGCACTGATTGTCGGACCTTTCGCAAAAAACAATATTTTTTATAAAAAAAAAAAAAAACACCTCCAGCTCGGTCCCTTTTTGCGGCGCTATTGTCTCCGCTCTATTGTCTTGCTCGTTTGAAATGCTTAATGTTTTCCGGATGACAATAATGTTTTAGCTTATTTTTCGATAACTATTATTTAGCGAATTTATTGTTTCGCCCGCCGCCTTTTTTTTCAAACGGTAGTCGTAATGCATGTTAAAATTCGTTTTGATCGGTAATTCGTAGGCGGAAAGTCGGAACGTCCCACTATAAACAGTTTAACGGTTGTTCCTTTGACACGGCGTTTAATTTCGTCATTAGATTTGAGTTGGATAAGAAATTATAAACTAAAGGTCTTTTCCGCTGATTGTTAATAGATGAACTGTTAGTTATTTTGATTATAGTTCTGTTTAAATTAGGGCTACTGTATATTTTCTGTAAATTATACACCGTTTCCGTTAGTTTTTGTTAATTTAAATGGGACATTTTGTAAACAACTTATGCTTCCTTCAAAAATGTGATTTTAATACGACTTACGATTCGATGTTATCAGATTTTGTTTTAAATCAGATTTGTTAATGTTTTACATTTCAATGTTTTAAACTTTTAAATACATTGATTGCAACATTAATATTAATGAATGTATTTTAGTCAAATACTTTTAAAGAATTAAAATACAAATAGGTAGGTAGGTATTAGTGATAGAATCACGAACTTGTAACAAAAAGAAATAAGTAAATAATGTCACGATATATAAAATTAAAATATACACCAACAATAGAAACTGAATTTATAATTTTAGCTTGATCACTGCGCGTTTGATTAATTGTCGAATTATTTAAATGATTTTATTGAATTTATTGATTTCTATAGTTTTGTTAGAATTAGCATTATAATAGTAAAGGTGTGAGGATAATGGCGATTTATTAGTTTTATTTACAGCTGCCTTATAACAGGAATTGTGTTAATATGTGCTTAACTTGAGTAGGAACTAAATTATATCAGTTCGTTTTAATTTATGTGCAAAATACACAATTGCATGTAAATAAAACTATAAAATATAATGTTAATTAATTTATTATGACTATTTAAATGAGTTTTGCACTCAGAAATAGTATCTAGGTAGGAACCATCCTGTGGTTCCGCTTCCTTCTTAGTTAAATTGATACATATAAAAGAAAAAATTAAATCCAACCAGATCCCATTACAATTTCATGTGATAAAGAAACATAAAGTATTAAAACAAACATATTTCATAATTTACCTATTCTCATTTTCAATAAAATGCTAAGATCAATTATTTAATGAATTTTTAGGTTTAAAGTAATTAGAGAGAGACTTTATTTTCTTTATACTTCAAAATATTTTTTTATATGTACCGATAACCGATACAAAATTACAATCAAAGGGCAAAGTGCGAATCTCAGGTGACATTGTGAGTGCAGACTGCAGCTGCATTGAGCTGTAGGTATGCTAATTCCGAGCCATAAATATGATCCATTTAACTCCGATAGTTCAAATCACTTGTTATTTATATGTTAATGCCAACCCTGCGACTTGTACCGCTATTTAGGGATGCGTGGCGCGAGTTTTATTTGGTTTTTATTAGATTGGAATGGCAAAATATTATAGGAAATTAATATTATTTATTACATACATTTTACTGCAAATACAACATGTAAATCTACGTACCATATGTTTGTATGTTCAATATTTAAGTTTTTTTTTCACTTTGATTAAAAAATGATAGAGCTTATACCGCTGGTGAAAGATTTATTTTATGCATTTCAAACAATCATACACATAATCATATAATTCTTGTTAATAATATTAATATAGAGTCAGTAATAAATATCTCATATCACATATCTAAAAATTATAAACTAACTATAAACAAATATAATGTAAATTTAGTTATGTTGAAGAGTTACATTAATAAACGAATATACTACGGAACCAAACCACCACCTTCCGTGCGTCACGCAATTTTTACCGTGACGTAGTAGCTACAAACGTATTTGAATTGCAAATGAGTTTCCTGAGCTATTGACAATCAATGATAAACTACAACCTTTGTAGCAGATGCCACCTAGAGGCGCCATCTGGTGGTATATGCAACGGTTTAAAATTTAACAATTCTAATAATTATGATAGCTATTGCATAGGTAACCTTTGGGCGGTGTGAAAACCAGCGCTGTATGGTTTCAGCTTATGAACCGCATATTTAACTTCTACATTAATGATATGATTTTATTTTATAAAAATTTAAAAGCTTAGTTATCTTTTGTAGCGCAGAAAAAGCTCGACTTGAAAATAACATTTTTTTTAAACATGTACATACAGCCAGTATCTACCGATTTGATGATTTTTACTTGTCCTATTTCAGTGAAAAATATAACATTATCATCACAATTCACATATATATAATAATTTCGACCTTAAATAAAATATGAGAGTAAGATGGTAACGAAATGAACTATTTTTGAAGATATTTAAAAAAATCAAACTATAATAATATGTAGGTGCTTATAGAAAGGCTCCTAAAAACTTATCTTAGGTGCTTATAGAAAGATTATAATTTCTATCTATCTCTAAAATAAGGCAAGTAACGCATTTTATTTAAACTTAAATCTTTTCTCAGCTACATTAAGCTAAAACCTGACATAGTCATTACCCGTTGTTTTGCTCGCTATTACAAATCCAAATTGCTCCGATGCATACATATTCAACACTGATTGTCACGAGCTCACCAGTCTAGCTTGACCCCTGACACTTTTACCTCAATGTAATTACTCGTATTAGTCAGTTCAATAAAGAAACGAATCTTCAATGGCGGCCAAAGCTGACTTTGACAGATGGTAGGATCATCAAAAAAGAAAATAAAAATAACGTAAATTGATAATTATTTTATTAATTATTTCAAATTGTTTGTTGACAAACTTTTTTGTTATTGTATTTGTGTATTTATATGAATTATCATATTTACGTATACAGAATGTAATAAAATCCCCATAATACTTGTAATAAGCCCATAAAACTGAACAACTTTTCCCAAAGAACATATTTTGTCAAATTCCAATAAAACATTATTTACTTTCGCAAATGCATAATTGTCATTGTAAATTTATGATAAAAGCTATTATAGGGAAAATCAAATACATTTTAGTGATTTTATTTTTCCATTTTTTTTTTGCATACCGTACGGCCGTGTGTGAGCGAGAGGGAATGATAAGCGCCGCCATTGAAGATTCGTTTCTTTAAAGAACTAACTAATACGTATAGGATAAGAGTATGAGCGGTGACGGGTCAAGTTAGAGTGGTTAAGGATAAAGGATGTGTAAAATATGAACAGAATTGGTCCATTTTAAAACAGAATATGTTTATTCTATAGGTATATATTATTTTGACTTGATATAAAGTTATACAACGATATGTTTACGCCTGTAGAAAGTAAATAAAACAAACCAAAATATGATAAATTTCTAATTCGAAAAGAAAATAATAGCACAGAATAAATACCACAAATTGTTTGACCGGATAGTAGCGGAATTACGCAGAACTAATTATAATAAATAATAATTAAATATACTTACTGTCTACATCAAAACATTTAAGTAGGTATTTCTTATGATCGAAAAATGATAAACTATTTAACATAAAAATAAGTCCCCATAAAAATTATGCATGCATTCGAATCAAGAATCTCTACCTTTCTAAATTCGGTTTAAACAATGCTTTAAAAATAATTACTTATTAATATAGTTAGCTATTTTATCACAATTTAAATTACGTACAGATAACGAACACATACTTAATTAATAAATATTTATTTATTAATAATTATTTATTAATTAACATACTAACAGAAAGCTCCTGAAGCGTGCAATAAAATACATACTTCGTAACTAATATTTTACTTTGCATAATTACCTGTACTTTGTTTTCAAAATATGACAATTGTTTTGAATTATCTTTTCTACCATTCATGATTAATTAGTTTAGTTTATTAGGCATGGTGATTGGTTACCAAGTTATCTAGGAGTCACGCACGGTCCTTTTATGGGATAGTGGGATTCATCATTATAATCATGTATCGATCTTTTTGCATTATATTTATTGAATGTTTTTAGAATAGTCCGTAGAACAGGTAACAGGGTTGATAGTGGTGAGTTTTCTTGGTTTATTTTTGAGGGTCGACACAAAATATACAAATATAAAAAATACACCTTAATGATTACCTGCTTCTTAGGTGAAAAAATATAATATTATTTTATAGTCAACTAGTGGTCCGCCCCGGCTACGCTCGTGGTACATATTTCGCAATAAAAGGTAGCCTGTGTTCTTTCTCAGGGTCTAAAGATTATCTGTGCCAAATTTCATCATAATCGGTCCAGTAGTTTATGCTTGAAAACCATACATACATAATTACAAACTTTTCCTCTTTATTATAATATTAGTAAAGATGTAGTTGTCGGATAGAAAAACGTTCAATGCTCTATTACAATTTATGCCAGCTATTTTTAATGATTTTTCTTACAATTAAAACAGTATAAATGTAGCTCTAACACAAATAGCTGAAATGTCTGACAACAATATAAAACATCGCAAAAAAAAAAACAGAAAAATATCAGCGAAACAATCGGTCTAACATTCAGTTGCACGAATCGATATAAAAACTGCTCGATGAATCGAAACGGGCAAGAATCGCTCTTTGTGCCATATTAGGTGATGTTTGTAATAATGAAAGTGGCGGTTACCCTCACGCGACAAAAAACGCTACTAGCCGTGACGCCCGGCTGCGCACGCCTCTCCGAGGGGCTGGCTTTGAAAAGCTGTGTTTCAACAATTTTGTGCCATGACAGACTATATTGATTATGATGATCTTCTTTAACATCAACTAATTTGTCTAAGACTAAATAATTAGTGTAACCTGTAATGAAGTCGGCGGTATGTTATTATAGGAAAGCTCATATTTTGAGTATTCAACGTTGTTTTATGATTGCTGTGATATACATATTTTGTGTTAACGATCAATTTATCTATCAGCCACCTATATTGTATGTAACTGAGTAAATAATATAAGAAAATAATACCATGTTTTAATGCGAGTAGAGTAAATTTTACCTCAAGCTCACAAAGCTCGCGAGCTCTACCGGCTTGATTTTAACCGTTTCTTTAAATAATAATACATAATATGTTATTGACTCGTAAGATTATTCAAATATTAGATAGAACACCAGAATTTTTGTAATCTGTAGCAACTTAAAACTGGCACATCACAAAAAAAGAAAAAAACAAAACGTCTTCAAAATTCAAAAATTCGAACTCCCATTGAAAATGAGTTAGTCAGCGTTCAGACGTTGGCGACATCGCGTCGCTGCCAAGAAGGAAGACTGCTGCACGTAGCCGCCATCAATCAGCTTCGATGGCCGAGTGAACGACCCGGTGACAATGCGTGACGTCACCACGACGTGACGGACATGTGCGGGAAAAGATTTACAACCCACCTATTTGGTTGACTGATTAATTATGAGCGCCTTATTTTTAAATGATATGCATAGTTTTCATTTTCCGCCCTTTTAGAGCGTGATTACTCAGACGTTTGTCTAAAAAATGTAGGTACTTGCAGCTTGCCAAAAACCATTGACTACGATAGTCTTCCACTAAGTTATGTTTTACTTATGTAGTATATTGCATTCAATTCCGCCTTACGGTTTGAAGACTAAGGAATAACGAACATACATCTTTAACTGGTTGTATAATAATATAATTCAACAATTCTTTCGTTAACATCATGTATATACCTAATTAGTTTAAAGTCCTGTAATGAATCTGTGGTATTTGAAATCTATAAATTGTATTCAAATTATTGAAAATGACAAAAAATAATTAATGCTAATTGTTACATAGCTTGGTAGTAACAAAAACTAAAAAGGGAACGGACAGAAACGAATGACGGTAAAAACTTGGTTCTAGGTTAGAAGATATATCAGTGAAATACATACGTAAAATATAAGTAACCTATATGTAACAGTAATTAAAAAAAATAAAGTACTTAAATGAATAATGAATATACTTTTAAAATTACAATACAGATATCTACAAAATTTTATAAATAGAGATATTAATCACAGACTAATAAAATTGTTTGTTTTATTTAAAATCAATATAATATAAAAATGAAAGCTGCAAAAAATCTCGCTTCAAGCGATTAATGCAAAATTTACACCGAATATTAGCATATTTGTCTCATATACAATTTAATTTAATTACATAATTAGTCAAACATAAAATAAAGTGATAAAATTAAAATCGCACTTCATAAATATAAAGCAATCATTCGTTAAACGAACATTGCAAAAACGTTCAAATAACACCAATCACCACGCAATTATACAACTGTTAAACAAAACAAACACGCTGCAATTATGTAATTAGCGCTTTACATTGCTCCTGATATGTGCAATTATTTGTACCGTTGCGTACAAAAACGGCATTGGATATGCCCTCATTATACAGACTCGGCCGGAGCGCATACTTGGGGGCTATTATCATACTAATTCCGCTTTTCGATACAGGTGTTAAGATTTTGTTTCACTGCCGTTTACAAGCAATTTATTTCATTATCTTATAGAAAGGCATTAATGGAGACGAACTTTCCAAAATATTTTAGTCCATTTTGTTTGCGGTCGCGTTTCAAACATGTTTGTTATATTCTCTAATGCGTTCAAAGATAATGTATGTATATTTCCATGATATATTATTATTTGTTTTTACCTATGTTACAGATGATCGGGTGTATTTTTAATATCTCGACCTAATAAGGAAAGAATAAACTGGCATCATCATCATCATCATCAGCCCATATACAGTTCCCACTGCTGGGACACGGGCCTCCTATGACCATAGGAGACCACAGACCATAATCCACCACGCTGGCCAAGTGCGGGTTGGCGGATGTCACATGTCAGCGAACTTTTGATTTTAAGACATGTCGGTTTCCTCACGATGTTTTCCTTCACCGTTCGAGCAGTGGTGATGCTACAACATGCGCAGATAAATTGAAAAATCAATATATTTTTTCCTGCGCGCTCGCCTGGTCTCGAACCCTGGACTTAGGTATCGATTCGAAGTCCAAGGTCTCACCACTGAGCCACCACTGCTATAATAATAACCTGGCATTTCAAACATATTCAAACTGTTTACACACACCACTATAACAAATAATT
Organism: Colias eurytheme; assembly: GCF_061535395.1. Lineage (NCBI taxonomy): Eukaryota > Metazoa > Arthropoda > Insecta > Lepidoptera > Pieridae > Colias > Colias eurytheme. The sequence continues at coordinate 12,677,764 of NC_142990.1, forward strand.
GATTTGTTTTTCCACAACATTACCCTCTGTTAAGAAATATGGCAATTTTGTTGTAAGCAAATTACTTGAGCGTTTGTGTTTTAGCATATTTTAATAATTTTAACATAATATATTGATACAAATAACAATTTTTTGATCAATAAGACAACAAGTAGGTGCATAATATATGGCATGCAATTATAGGATAATGCGCAATAGATAAATGTACGTACGTACGGTACCTTATGACGATTTTTCTAGTTATAACTTAAAATATATTGTATTGCTGCAAAAGCTCCCCCGTCAGCTCAGACGAATCTATACAAGTTGTCCTAGATCAAGACGAAAAAAAAAGACTTTAACAGTAATTAACAATATTTAATTAATTATTATTTAATATCAATAAAAGCCCAAAGTCAGGGAGGTGGTGTTGGAAAACAACTAATACCTCGTAGATCGGGATTCGTGTATATACCTAGCTGTGGATCTTGCGTCTGAGCCACAGAATACTTAATAGTAGCTATCGCTACCTGAGCTCTCTCCGAAGTCTTCTGGCTGACTATGTGATTGATAGAATAGTTATAGAATATTATAATTTATTGTTCACTACAATAACATATTCGCCTATGTATATTGTATCTAATTTATTAAAGTCTCAAGCGTAGTTGGCTGGTATTCATCAAATTTGTCTTGAACAAAATTCATTCAACATCGATTATTGTTTTACATTGAATATTTACGCACTAAACATTTAATTACTGGTTGTATTTTGTATTACTGCGTTCTAAATAGATGAAAATGGCAAAGGAAATGATTAGCGAACTAACGCGCTTTATCCCAGCAAGGACGACGGGCTCGTACTGTCGCGAACAACATTGTAAACTATTTTATTTACTTAAGTTTTTTCTTCATATTTTTTGTTGACTGGCATGATTTAAATTTATGTAATGGGCAGTCTTCTAATAACAATAAACAACGTAACAAAAACTTATTTGAACTAGAAAAAGTTTAGTGCAGTTTTGCTTTAAAATATAGAGCAATAGAAAAATCAATATTTCTGATCCCTGATTACTTTTATGTTATTATAAAACTGAATCTATTATTTTTCTTAATTTCACTACATTTTATTTTCTTTCATCCGATTACAAATCAATTTTGCGGGCAAGTATACCCGGGCTATATTTCACCGGTGAAGCCTCAATGCTAACCGGCCCCCGGAATGTCCACTGCCTACAAATTGCAATATATCCACCTTATTTATCGATCAGCGTTTATACGATATTATTCGCTTTATCACTGTTTGATGGACGCGGGAAATGTTCTAGACTTACACGGAAAATATACGCGAATATAGAACTTAATCGACAATATTAGCTGGGTTTTTTTAATTGCTTTCTTTGCAGTTGATAAGGAGTTTTAGTGGCGACCGAGTAAGGCAGCATGGAATTTGGCTTGAAAAAAGTCCACATAAAAATACAAATGAACAACCACATTAATAAAAAACCGATGTAATATGAATCTGCGCCGCGGCCTAACACATCCCTCATTATTATTATTAAATTTTAATAATAAAAATTATTTGTTTAAATGAATATTATGTTTCTAAAAAAAATATTCTTCAAATTAAAAATAAATATACAAAATATGTATTTAATTACGAATAGACGCAATATTTTAATCTAACGATCGCAAAAATAATTCTCAAATGGGACGAACTTATTTTCTAAGCAAATACAAAATGAGTTTTAAATAATTTGTGAATAAGGAAGAAATACATTGATATAAAGTTGGTATCAATATACAGTATAGAGGCGACACGTGACTATGGTCATTGATATATGGAACTAGATGGTGCAATATATAATAATATTACATCAGGAAGTTTATCTTATCATTCAATTTATAATTTTAATTTTGAATTAACTCGTTTACACGGCCATGTTCATTTAAAAATATATAACTATCACAAAAATGAGTGACAAAATTTTATCGTTATATACAATGAAATCTCAATTTTCTAACTACAGTTTTCCTAGCGATAGATTGCAAAAGATATTTAGATAAAAAAGAATCCAGATGTTTAAGCTAGGAGTCGGAAAGTGATCTCGAACAAGGATTTAGTTCGTGCTAGATATCGCAAAGTGGTTTAAACATTTCTACAATGTACAAAATAAATGTTAATGTATGCCTGTTGGAGACATAAATATGAATGTGTGTTTCTGTATATATCTTAATTTCAAACTGAAACTTGAATGTAGGTATGCAATATAATATTTTCCTCGTAGCAACAACTTGAATTTAATTTAAGGTTTATCTTTTTGAATAGACTTCTAATTTTTGTTATTTTCAAGTAACCTCTAAACGACAAGGTTCTTATTACATTTGAAAGATCATCACAAATTTTGAGCTACCTACATATATATTTCTATTCTAGTACCTTTGTAAAACCTTATGATAAACTAGATGAATAATAATAAAAAAACACCGCCACAAGGCGTATATTTCTAAAGTAACATTACAAAATAATAGTGCAGGATTTTTTATATTATTTTAATTTGTCCTAAACTTATTAGTCAATAAAATTCTCATCCAGTTTTCTAAGTCTAAGCGCCGTCAAGGCGACCAACAAACAACAACATAAACTATCTATCCACTATTAGTGGCTCCGACAGACTAGTATTGGGTTTCAAAACTTGTCGCTAACTTTTTTATTACCTATACCTATAACATAAATAACCATTTGATACCGAATATATTATGTATCTGATTGTACTATTTAATTTTATTAACAAATAATATTAATTAATCTAGAAACTGATAGGCCTAGTGCATAAATTATAAGGTGGAAAATTTTCTATTAAAATGTAATATAATTAATGAGATCGAAATAACTTCGAAATCTGTGCAAACATATGAATATTCAATAAAAAATATTTTATTTTATTTCTATTAATTTTATGTAAATAAATTAATGGCTTCCTAATTTTCTCAAAATTATAAAGAAGTCTTTAATTTTATATGTAACTACTAACTAGCTTTCCGCCCGCGGCTTCGCCCGCGTTCTCAAAGAAAAACCCGCATAGTTCCCGTTCCCGTGGGATTTCCGGGATAAAACCTATGCTATGTGTTTATCCAAGTTACCCTCTATATGTGTGCTAAATTTCATGCAAATTCACCGAAGGAATAAAAAGATTCACACAAACTTCTATCCCCTATTTTACCCCTTTAGGGGATGAATTTTCTAAAATCCTTTCTTAGGGGACGCCTACGTTATGACATTTACCTGCATGCCAAATTTCAGCCCGATACGTCCAGTGGTTTGGGCTGTGCGTTGATAGATCACTATACCTTCGAGTTTTATATATATAGATAACTAGAATTGTTTTAATAAAACCAGTCGATTGAGTATGTATACTCAATCGACTGCAAAAATTCGAGCAATACAAGACATCAAAAACGGCTCAGCAAAACTCGCTTCACAAGCGTCCTAATTTAAATCTCTTGACAAGTATGACAGCTAACTGCTAGGTATTATACCTATGTCACCGATCAATTGTAAAAATGGACATTTTAATTTATTGATATGCAATATTTTATTGACCTTACAAAAAAAAATGTAGGACGTATTTGTTTTAAAAAACTATAAGAGAGAGTTTAGAATTTATGATTAAAAAAAAAATCTAGGCACTATTTTTCAGATTTCATAATATGTATATACAATTAATTTATATTAGGCTATAATTTACAAGTACATGATAACCATACATCGTATATATTATGTGTCATATTATAATGATATATGGTCCAACATTTCATTCGTTTCCTCCACTGTACCAGCAAGTAACTGGGTGTTTAGATAAAATCCACGTTTATTGTGACACGCTATAAATCAAAATATTTCCACATATTAAGCTATTGCATAGCTTCTATCGCGGGCCTTGAGCGCGGGGACCGAATCCAGAAATTACGTAACGAAAAAACCTCACGCTCCCCACTCCGACGGGCACGGAGGTGTGGCTTGAAGGCATAACATGCTTTACCGCGGCAGTCCCCGAGTGCCACACGTCTTTTTATTTCTAAAGAACAGAACTGCAAAATTGACACATTAAGGTAAAAAGTGAACACTTTCACAAAGAATCAAGATATCTTATGATTAAAGTCTTACTTGGATAAAGTCAGTTAAAACTAAAACATTAAAAAAATATCCAGATATTTTCCTAATTTCCGAATCTTTCACTTGCCAGCAACATCACCGACAATAGTCACGCAGTTCCGTACATCAAATGCCAATACAAGTAACTTTATGATTACGCCGCAAACTACAATAAAGCTGTCTCTTACTTACACTTATTTACACGATGTCTTTACAAGCTATAAGTTATTGTTAGCATTTGAATATTATGGATTAAAATTGTATTTCAGTGGGCCTGTAATTCTATAGAGAAGTTTCTTCGCACTTTTGATGTCAATAAAATGATGACATTATTGCTTCAGATAGTGTGTGTACGATAAAAACTACGTAAAAATATAATTTCTTTAAAACTGTATCTTTCTACGGTTATAAAGATGTGACTTATTTTGCAATTTAATATTGTTATAAAAGCATCTACAGTTTAAACATTAATAAGTGTATTTTTTTAAAGTAATATCAATAATAAAATACATTTTGATGAGGCAAATCTCAAATATTAAAAAAAGCATCAATATCAAGAAAACATCATTCATAGAACCTATAAAACAAAATTAAGTACCTTATTGAAGTTGAAAATATTTTTACCATAAACCTAGCCTGTTTATTGAAACTAGTACTATTAATCACAAAGAATAATGTCTGTCTGTCATTACAAGTGAAACAGATCTACAGATAGAGCAGAATTAGACACGACAATATGTCACTTGTGTTTATCAAAATGGACGCGATCAAAATATATTTGACTTTGCGTTGCACATTTGATGCTAGATTTATTTAGAGGTAATAAAATATTATATTAACTAACTTAAGATACTGATTTGCCCTTTGCCTGAAGGTTGCCTGGCAGAAATGGTTTTGAGTCATAAGGTTGCCATTTGAACATTTTGCATGGTTTGGTTTTACTATATAGAATAAATAAATAAATATATTATGTGATAGTTGGTGACTACAATTCAATGGTTAGTGACTAGCTTTCGCACATGAGGGTGTAGGGTTGATAGTGTGTGTATCTTGTAGGATGCTGAGTTTTAATTCATAATAGTATAATTAATGTTCAGGTAATAATGATAAAATATGTTTTTTATAGCCAAATAAGTAGTTAACCGATTGTAATGAAAGTCGACTCCTTCTCAATCAACCCTAATATTTTAGCCCTGAAATGGCAAACATAAGGAACACATTTTCCACAATAAAATGCGTGCCAAGTCGCAAGTACAAACTAGTATTCAAAATATTAATAACTATCAATTCCTATACAAATGTCACTTGCTATAACTTGTCAATTTATCAAAGTCCGATTAAACATCTCGGCACCTTCAAGTGATAATTTCTATTAGGCAATTGTTTTAAACGACAGCGCAGTAATTATATTTTGTTAAAATTATTTATAGGAACATTAATAGTATAAAATATAGAGATATAATTGATAGAAATAATAAATATTCTTGGTATAGTACAAATTTATCTGATCAATCGTGACTTTATCACATCGTTATTAATCTAAGATCTATAAAAACCCATACCAACTTTACGACAAGGTTTGTTCAGTGTCTAAATAATCTCAAATAATGCACAAAAGACGGACGAAGGGATGTACTCCAATAATCATAGTGTTAACAAATTTGCAATATTTTTTTTCTTTCACAGGACTTTCCATTCCATCCATATGGGATGCACAGAGAGACACACATATGGCTAATTTTAAAATATACATTTTATCTTTCAGAGAGTGAGTTCAGACTGTAAATCCATATGTATCTACTCGTACGATTTCATAAAATAAAATACCTGCTTGTGTTTATAAATTACCAATTTTTCATACACATTTTGGAAGTTAACGATCCATATCATATCCAAAAACATTTATTTATCATCTATTCAATACAAGTGTGGGCTTGCAAGTTCTAAAAATAACGCTAACTGTGAAATAGGCATAGCATCACGGAAGTCCCTAGATGGCAGACGCTGGCGTCATGCTGAGCTGATTATGATCTTCGACTCGCCATGCTGATTATAATTAACTTACTTGTTGGCTTCTGTATGTCTATTTTTAATGATCCGTTCGATTGGCTCGTCTGCATACTTATTGGATAACAATTAACATTATGACCATAAGAGCTTTAAAAAATCAAATAGTTGGTAGGTTAATAATCATTGAGATAACTAAAAGGATATAAGTAATTAAAAAAGAGCGTGTGTGCCAGATATGAAACTTCTTTGGCAAGATTCAGACAAAATCGTCGCCTTACTCCAGGACGTGACGGTATTGCCATGACGCGACCTTGAAATACCCTCAACCGCTTAACGCACCTAAAGAAGTTTCACTTCAACAATGCTCATGAAAAAACAATCATAACTTTGTAAAAGAGTAAATTATTAGTGTAATCAATAAGGGTAAAATTATTATATTAAAATAGTCTAATAAATGCTTTTAAGATACAAAATTAATATACTTCATGATATTACTTGAAAAAGTAAGCTAATCGTTAAGTATTTAAGAAGGATGCATTAGACATGAACATTTAATTACTTGTTTTTTGCAATCAATAAGTACTTAATCGCAACTTAGTTCTCGCAATGAGATTAAGATTGCACACACTTATCCACGTGCATTTGTATTTTTATCACTTAATTGCTTATAGAAAATAATCATTCATACAATATTTTTTAAAGCTCCCATAGGTAATCGCTAATAGATATAGAAGAACTGCCATACTCATTTTTTTAAAGCTCTTAGTCGACGAATCTTAAGATTCGTTTTTTTTAAAAAAACACAAGTCAGTTCTGACTATAAAAAATAATAATATTCACAATTATTTATTGTTATCGACTATACGTCCTCGCAAATGTCTTTTACAATTGAAAACGCGTCCTTTAATGTCCACACAATATATTTGTTATCTCTTATCACATACCAAGACAGTAGCCAGCTAAATCTATAAATAAGGCCCAAGTGGACTCAAGATCAGCTGGTCTAGACTGAAGTAGGTCGCAGGCGATGTTGCGCGACATCTTGCCTCAAGGTTGCGCGTGGAAAGGCTACCGGTAACTTGCTAAATTTAGATGTTAGGCACAAATTCCTATGAGTATATTCCTTATGTATGTACCTATGTTACACAGGAATAGCTGAGGTGGATGGTGTTTTGATTGCAAATAGTATCCTTGATAAATGAAAAAACAGATATGTACACTGATAACCGGAGCAAATCAGCAATGTATCAATAAAAAAAATATTGTAATATTTGTAACTAGTTGTGCTACGGCGGTTTCGGCTCTGCTCCTGTTGGTCTTAGCGTGATAATATATGGCCTTCCTCGATAAATGGGCTATCTAACACCGAAAGAATTTTTCAAACCGGACCAGTAGTTCCTGAGATTAGCGCGTTCAAATAAACAAACAAACTCTTCAGCTTTATAAAATTATTTGTTTAGATATAGATTTTACAATAAAATTTAACAATTTAGTCGAAAGAGGCACCTTGCAGCCTTTTCAAAACAAATACATACAAGCCACTATTTCCACCTTTCCACCGTAATTGCGTTTAAAATAAACCATTTTCAACAAAACCAACAATTCAACACGCATTACCAAGAACATATTTTGCGCATGTGTGACAGGCACATCAATTACACACACACACACGCCCACAAACACATTTCAATGGATTATTGCGTTTTAATCGTATCAAACCATTTTAGCACTATTTGACAGACAAGGCCAGGTGAAGGATATAACATTTAATCTATCATCCATTTACTTTTATTGCTTTTTATATAATGGAATTAATAGAAACTAGACTTTGCAGTCGAAAAAAACTCAGTATTTTATGCCATGAAGTTTAAGTTAGAACTAATAAATGCTGCATCTGATGATAATTTTCACCTGTCTAGCGCCGAATTATAATATTATAGGTATCTAACAATTAAAAATAAGTCTGACAAACTATTTGTATTTTACGATCTGTTGACTTTTTATTCTCTATAGTCTACACAATAAAGTACATTTTAGCCTACTAGTAATACATAATTACAACTCCACAGATTCCTAAACATGCACAATCTTCTTAATCCTCTCCAATCTGGTTTCCGATCGGGTCATAGTACGACCACTGCACTTGTCAAGATCACAGACGATATTCGTTTCGGAATGGATAATAAAAAGCTTACAGTCTTAACTTTACTAGATTTTAGCAACGCGTTTAATACAGTAGATTATGATGTACTCCTGAGTCTATTACGTTCTCTTAACTTATCGCCTCCGGTAATCGACTGGTTCTCCAGTTACTTACATGGGCGGCGTCAGCGTATACGAATAGATGAGGTTGTATCATCATGGTGTGAAATCGGCGCTGGTGTCCCGCAAGGCGGGGTCCTATCTCCATTATTGTTTTCCATATTCATCAACTCCATTTCGAACAACTTAACATGCGACTACCACATGTATGCCGACGATCTCCAAATCTATACCCAATCAACCCTTGACGATTTACACCAGGCTATCAATTTAACCAACAAGGATTTGCAAAGCATAGTTTCATGGAGTTCGGCTTATGGTTTGCAAGTAAATCCTTTAAAGACTCAAGCTATAATCATTGGCAGTCTTTCTTTAATTGCAAGGGTGAATTGGGTGAATCTCCCTCCTATTGTTGTTGACGGCACGTTGATCCCTTATAGCGAAACTGTTAAGAATCTTGGTGTGTACTTCGACAATACTTTATCTTGGAGGCATCATATCAAGGAGGTTAGCAAGAAAATGTACGCAACTGTGGCGTCTTTGCGTCGTCTACAAAATTTCCTTCCTCTCCCAACCAAAATCCTGTTAGCACAATCCCTCCTTTTGCCCATACTTGACTACGCCGATGTGAGTTATGTCAATCTCTCCGTAGATCAAATAAACAAACTCGAACGTCTACAAAATCTCTGTATACGATTCATATTTGGTCTACGGAAATATGACCATGTATCTGAGTTCCGGTCTAAACTCAAATGGCTACCGATCCGATTTCGCCGGGATGCTCATGTGCTGCATCTTCTCTATCAGGTTATGTTTAACCCAAAGATGCCGAAATACCTAAAAGAAAAATTTGTCTTCAGGGGAAACAATGATGAACCAGTTCGCTCCACTGAAATGTATCGATTACGAATGCCTCAACATCTTACTCGTTTCTACGATACTTCATTCACTGTTCAGGCTATTAAATTGTGGAACGCTTTACCTGAGCCAATAAAAAAGGCACAGTCATTGAATAAGTTTAAAATAATGGTAAGCGATAACTATCACTCTTCTTGTCGTACTTAATAACCTATATATTATATTATATCTTTGTCGCTTTATATATTTATTATCATGTTTTTATGGCTTTAATTATTCTTTCCTATACTTTTGTGGATATATATATTATATTTATACATATCTTTATATTATATTCTTACATATTATATTTATGCTCTGCCCTATCCCTCTCCTCTAACTAATTTCCTTCCGTACTCCGGTTGTCTGGAAGAAATCGCTATTCAGCGATAAGACCGCCATTTGTTTTAATTTATAATTAGATTAAGTTCATATTTTAGTTTAAATCTAAGAGCAATAAAGGATAAATAAATAAATAAATAAAATAATTAAAACAGAAAACTTTAAACAAAAAAAAAATATATTTTAATAAACCTAATCTTTAACAAAATTCCATCGTCGCTGGTAATCTATATAGCATTAAAGAGATTTCAAATATTGGATATTTGGGGTCGCATGATCGATCGCTATTATAGCATGGATCAGAGTAGATCCTACACATTGTGCGGAGAGAAGGGTGAATATAATAGTGTTGGAGCAACAAAGGCAGGGAAATGCGCTAAATAAATATCGTATCTTATATTGTATATTATTTTAACTATGATACAAAAACAATAAAATAAATATTATTATCTAAAATAATGTTGATTTACGCAATTTAGGAGTAGGAAAATAGAGAAAATTGCCAAAAGTTGTAAAAAAAAGTTAAATTGTGTGTTCGTAAGAACTGCATCAGAAAACAATTTTGAAATGCCAGAAAATCTGTCTGTATATGATTGTAGTTAGTAATATAGTAGGAACTCAATTATATTTAATGTAAGAGAAGAAAATAAGGCATTCAAAAGAATTAAACGCCATAGAGCAATTTAGAGCATACCTACATTCGATTACTTAGAAAATATCAAATTGAATAAAAAATTATAAAATGTAGGATAAATATCAAAACAGAGTTTAAACTGAGTTTAAAGTCAATAACAATATGTATGAATCACACATCCGCACAGTGAGTCACGATACCAACGCATTCCTCATAATTGCTTGATGTCTTCACATGTTTGGTTTCCCTTTAATAAACCCTTTTTCTAAACCTCCTTTTTATGAAATACAGGCTTTAAAGTAGTTTAAAATACAGTGTCGTGTTTCAAGTACATTAATTTTTGTATGTATTGGGGCCTGGTGTGACTCTAGATTTCGTTAATTATTCGGTCTTATCACTTATGTTTATTGGAAAATACTTACTTAAAATTAGCTAGTCTAGTAATGATGGTCACTTAGTCGTTAGGAAAACAAATCATGTAAGATAGAGATGATGCATCTTAAAAAATTTCACAATTGACGTTAATTTCCATAAAATATGATGATGTTATAGTTTACATACTTATTTTTTTTAATATAGTAATTATTAGAAGTAGTTACGAGTAGGTACCTATACAAGACTTAGTAGAGTATTTATTTAATTCAATTATATCCTTCTTTGTCGTTCAAATCTATCGTCCTTACATTTAAAATCGATCAAAATCATTTGATGATAGATGAGATCTAATGTCCAAATTCACGCACGAAGATCCACCCTTACATCGAAAGCATCATTACTACAAAAGGAACAACATTTGATACTTGTTACCAATACATTGCACTTTTACTATCACTATCTTTAACAACACTACTGTATAAGCAGCAATGTATAGCAAATAGGTGTAACTGTCACAGGACTAATGTGTTCGATTTGGCCCTTTATAAAGGGATCAGTAATCCGCGATGGTCATCAATCGCTAGTGTCGTAGTACAATACACCCTTGCTGTTTCATTGTACTAGAATATAATGCTAAAAATATTAAAGTACATTTTGTGGCTATTTATTTCTAATCCCTTTTTTAAACGTTTAAAGAAGACTGGTCAATTTCGTTGTCCGTGTGATGTTTTATCAATTCTTAATAATCAGTCTTCTAAATAACTGTCTGCAATTTATATATTAAACACTTAATTAAAATATGTATTTTTAAAAGGATTTTACGGTATTTAAAAATATGGTTCATGCTTTAAATTTTTACAAAATATTTTCACTTGCACACCTTGCATTGCACATTCTTTTTATCACCTAACAAAAAATACTTCGAAAAAACGCAAAGCTATCCTTCAAAGCAAGACAATCGCGTTATGCGGATAACACGTAACAATAAAACAAAATATTATCTCTCCGTTTATCGCAGGAAACGCCGGGCGCCGGGCCTTGTACGGAGTTTTAATTCTTTAATTATCATTTGTGGAAAGTGTATGTATATATGTAGTAGGTATTACATTCTCTATGTGTTTGATTGATTTTGATTTATGTGTGTACTAGTTGTGCCGCGCGGTTTCACTCGCAGATATAAAATGGAAAAGAGCGCCATATTAAAATTCAAATTATTATAATATTATGCAAACAGAATAATTTTAGTATATGGACTATATCACAATAGTACCTATGTAATTATCATGACTAATTAAAGGCTCCCTCAAAAGTATATTATTAAAGAATTAATCAATATTTGGGTTTCAATTTAAATATTTCAATGCATGAGAATACATCGTATTCTTATCGAACTCTGAGTAATCAATAAATAATTACACCATTTGCCAATAAATATAATAAACAAATCAATCAATCATTATATAATTCAAAATATACTTCGTTACTGTAACGAAAACTCTACCTTACTTTATTTAGTTTTAATAGCATTCAAATGCTGTTCTTTATAAATTTCTCATTCTCTACATATAAAAAAACCATCTGCTGACCGTACATAAGAAGCAAAACAATACGTATAGATAAGTTTTGGCCACGTTGGAACGGCGGAAGGCCCGCATTTTCCTGCTTGAGGAAATACCTTGCGCGCGAGGACACGATCTAATGTAATCTATTTAGTTTTTAGTATTTACCTTTTCGAGACGTATGCATGTTTTTATTCTGTTTTTTAATCGGTGAACACGGAATCTGTTCTGATTAGGCATTGCTTTTTATGAGAGATTTCTTAACCCATATAATGATGTCTATTTGTTGGATTATTTTCTAATTAATTCTATGTATGTGCAAGGAGAATTTCAAAAGGGTAATTTAATCGTCATTGTAACTTTAAACTTTCATAATAATTGTTGATTATAACAGTTTTATAAAAAGCTCAATTATCATCTGCTTATTAAAACTTAATTTCTCCAGTAAGGAATCACAATCGAATATAATTAATCTATTTACATTATTATGATTGAAAGCTTTCCCCAAATTTACTAAAAAATCTTACTATCATAACCTTTAAAAGCTTATTAATTAAAATATCAACAAAATGTTAGGAAGTGAACCAAAGGAAGCGTCAGTTAAATAATTACCGAAATGTTATCTTCCATCGTGAGACGGGAGTATTGTTTCGTCTTTCCCACGTGCTCGTGGCAATGACCTCGTATGCTACGTATTTATTGTTATTATTGTTCGGATTCTTTGTCAAAAGTAACATTTTTAGGTGTTTATCACTAATCATTAGTTGGGACCCTTACATCTCTTATCTAAAGCTTTTGACTCAATGATACCACAATTGACTTGGGAGGCGCGTTATAAACATAAATTAACAAATCCTGATAGCGTAAAATTTTTGTTAGAGCCCACGGAAAATGCACTACATATATTATATAGTGGACAATTACCTGTGCCTAGTTTTCATATCAACCATTAACCTCGAAAATTAAAACAGTTTTACATGTCGTCCTAACTATGAGCACAATATGAGTCGTATATGACATGGAATAAGAGACTGTACCCATAACATAGCATTTATGACCGCAACCAATGACACTCCTTTCTTTACATTCCCTCACACATTCACGCGTCTACCAATACCATAACATACTTTGTAAGTATGTTATGGTTTGTACTATGCAGGTAAATCCTATATTATAACATACTATGATACAATGCATGTAACAACTATAGACCGTATTATAACTTACTATGCAGGTAGCCCCTATACTATAACATACTATGGTACTATACAGGTAACTCCTATACTATAATATACATACTATGTTACTATGCATGCACTCCTATACTATACCATACTTTGTTACTATACAGGTAACTCCTATACTATAACATACTATGGTACTATACAGGTAACTCCTATTCTATAATATACATACTATGTTACTATGCATGCACTCCTATACTATACCATACTTTGTTACTATACAGGTAACTCCTATACTGTAATATACTATGGTACTATACAGGTAACTTCTATACTATGTATAAGCTACTATGATACTACGCTATAACTCCAGGCTACTCATGTTGATCCCACGGCGGCGCACGTACACCTTATCTAGATTCGGGCTCGCTTGACCTTCGCGTGACCTCTACTCGTAGATAGTGACAGGTGACTGCTTCCGACATAATTAGCCACTTATTATCACTTTATCATTGAAGTTTGAAGGTATTTGCATGCGAAGGTACTATTTTTGTTGGTAAAGGTCCTTATGAGATAGCGATAATATTTTGGTAATAGAAGACCCTGTTTAAAAGATGTCTAAATGTTATTTGTGCTGATTTTTAAAGAAGAAATGACATAATGCCAAATATTTGCTTACCTATATGAACATCAATTACAGTAATTTATCGTACAGACAAATATCGAAAGTAAACGTCCTTTTACATAGATTATAGCTGTGTTATAGTTTTAAAAATAGCTTTATTATATAATATTCCAAAAATACCGATTTACGTCAATCACCTCTAATCTCTACAATACTCGCGAGTCGCGCCGATATGTAGCATTGTCGCTTTCTTATCGTATCGTGTTGTATCGCATCTCAGCTATTATTAGGTAAATTTAAACTTTAAGTTTTGAGGATAAGGTAAGATTTTCGTTGTTATTCTTATGTGTCTGTTTTGGTATCTTTTAGTGTAACTAGTGGTACAAACGCAGCGGTTTTTAAGCTACTTGAAATTTAATTTATTTGGGGAATCTATACTAATATTATAAAGAGGAAAGGTTTGTAATTATGTATGTACCTATGTATGGTTTTCACTACTGGACCGATTTCAATGAAATTTAGCACACATATAGAGGGTAACTTGAATTAACACATAGGCTAGGTTTTATCCTGGAAATCCCACGGGAACGGGAGATACGCAGGTTTTTCTTTGAAAACGCGGGCGAAGCCGTGGGCTGAAAGCTAGTACACAAATAAAAACAAAAATAAAAGCGAAGTTGTTGACAACAGGACAAGCTAAATTATGTTATTTATTAATAAGCAAGTGATTACTTGGAATAGATCGAAATCGTTTTCCTTATTTTACTGTTTGATTGAATGGCTGACTGTCATTCCGATCATTTCTTAAACGGCTAGGCTCTTAATTAACGGTCTTATAAGCTTGTTTTCTAAGACGTTCAATAAATAATTTAAAATTAAATAGATATACTATCACATCGATAGAAAATTATTGAAAAGTATAAAAATTGTGTTATTATACGACGCGTTTGAAACGCTAAAAAAGTAAAAGAACGTCGCGTATGAAACGCTCGTGTTAAAATCACATTAATTCAGGGTTAGTTACAAAAGGATGTTTCTACACAGTTTGTATTGCGGAGTTGTGACCTTGTCTAACTAAATTAAGAAATTTACTCTTTAACAGTTATCATTAGTGTTCATTTCAAGATTTATAGCTTTAATAATATG
Organism: Colias eurytheme; assembly: GCF_061535395.1. NCBI lineage: Eukaryota > Metazoa > Arthropoda > Insecta > Lepidoptera > Pieridae > Colias > Colias eurytheme. Next base: position 12,692,930 of record NC_142990.1, read on the forward strand.
TTATGTAACTTTTAAGTGTCCGTTATACAAGCATTTATTGCAACTATGAAAATAACCGCTGTGTTTACTCATTATGAAGTTTGCATAGAACCCTTGGGATAAGGATGATAAAGTTTTTTTATGTAGACTAGCTTTCCGCCCGCGGTTTCGCACGCTTTGTCGAAAGCCTAATAGATTATATACTGAAACCTTCCTCTTGAATCACTCTATGTATTAAAAAAACCGCATCAAAGTCCGTTGCGTAGTTTTAAAGTTTTAAGCATACATAGGGACATAGGGATAGAGAAGGAGACTTTGTTTTATACTATGTAGTGATGTTTGAACTATGAGCTGTTATTTTCATAAAAAATCTAAACAGGCGTTATCCATGACGTAGGAGCGTGGGTGCATGCTTATATGGAATCAATATAGTTTAAACTATATAGTTTATTAAGTAAACAAACCTCTTTATGTTATAGAAAAATTAAGCGTGGGCTCACTATGGCCTGAATTCTAATCTTACGATTGCTAGAGTGTGAGAAAGAGCAGATTGCAAAATGAATTTTGCAATTTATAATATGTTTCTGTAAGTGTTTCTGCATCACGCTTTATCTAAAGATGTATCATCACTTCATAGTATAAAACAAAGTCGCTTTTTCTGTCCCTATATCCCTATGTAGGTATGCTTAAAAGTTAAAACTTTAAAACTACGCAACGTATTTTGATGCATTTTTTTGAAGTGAAACTTCTTAATCGGGGTTGGACAAAAATTTAGTGTAACATTTTTGCGTTACGCCGTACGCGTGACATTTTTGCGTTACGCCGTACGCGTGACATTTTTGCGTTACGCCGTACGCGTGACATTTTTGCGTTACGCCATACTCGTGACATTTTTAAGGTCATAAAGAAGTTTCACTTCTTACGTGTGTACTCTAGTACACGCATACATTTTTTTTAAATAGATCGAGGTTGATGTCCTGATTTTCGAGGAATGTTTTAGTATATAATTTTTTGGGTTTAGACAAAGCGGGCGAAGCTGCGGGTCGGTCGCTAGTAAATAATAATCTCAAACAACGAAGAAATGTATGATCTTTGTATGATAGCACAACGGTTGCCATGGCGACCGGAAAATGTACATCACATCAATATTCTACGCGCCGATCCACGGTAACAGTTATAAAAACAATACAAAGAAAGGATGCGTAGTCGCGGGCTAATATAGTCCCCGCTATTGTGGGCCACGTACTCTTTGTCCCGAGGTCTGTCGCTATTCGGCTCTGACATTCAGGGCTTTATACGGGTATTAAGTGTGCTATAGTCAGGACAAAGGATTGGAAACAATTCGTTTCGATGAGTTTGATTATATTTTGAGATTTAATCCGAATGTGAAATTAAAACGAAAATACATATTTAAGTATCTACCTATAGGATCGAATCACTTACTAGAAAACCTTTCAAAAAAAGTTTTATTTACTAGGTACCATACCTTTTTAATTATCTATCTATAGCATCTCCCAAGTTATTAAATAGGTAGGTAAAATTTTAAGTTTATTTATTTATTTATTTAAAAAAACATCACTTGTCATAGTGTAGAGCAAACTGCAAATCCCTCTATTTCAATTATCTCTCTTATATATAAAAATGAATCGCAAAATGTGTTGGTAAGCGCATAACTCGAGAACGGCTGAACCGATTTCAATAATTCTTTTTTTATTATATTCCTTGAAGTACGAGGATGGTTCTTATGTAGAGAAAACGTAAACATGTACCACGGGCAAGCCGGGGTGGACCGCTAGTTAATACATAAATAACAATTCATTCATCACTCTCCAATAATACAATTCGTTACTCAAACTAATTTTCTCCCTAACATTTTAACCTTAAAGACATCACGCTACAAAAACCTCTATTGAAATCGCTATGAATGGCTCCAGAAAAAGCTCCCGTGACGTCATCACGTGCATCTTGATCTGATGCTTCGTATGATTATAATATCTACAGTGAAATAATATTAGGACTGATCTAAAGATTAGGTATGTAGCTTATAGACAAATGTGATGACACAATGTGTAATAAAATATTTTGAATCGGATGTAAATGGTTTTCTTGATACATTCTATAGATCTTGTTAAGATGTAATATTAATGCTCTTGTAGGTGCTGTGCTGACGCAGGATTTTCGGTCGCGTCGCACTTTCATATAGCGTCGCCCCCAGTTGTCCCGTAACTCGCGCTACCGACCCACGTCTAGTAGTTAGTAAATTAAAGTACTATATTTTTGTGTAATTTAGAGGAATATATAATTTCTATTGACTGCATTCTTTATTTCATCTCCCTACACACAGCTACACTAAACTCTAATTCTAAGTGTTGGCACGTGTACAATAAAGCACAGATTATATAAAAATAAACAGATAAGGTAATTGCTGGCAATATTTACAAGAAACGCTAGATTGAGATAGAATCTCCTTGTTCACACCCATGACAGATTTACACCATACGACACGATATTCTGAATAATAATATTACTATTGTTTATTAGCAAAATCTGGTATTGAAAATATCGTCAGAATACCAGTAGAATGTGTCGAATTATAATACGTAATTTAGTCTTCCGTTTCGTATTTAAATCTTTAGATAAGGATATAATATTATATTATGAGCACATGGTCGTTATAAAATACATTAAACATGAAGCACAAACTTGAATTATACACCGATTGATAACGTTTTTTAGTATGAATTTATTTAATTGATTTGAATGAGAGACAAAAAATTACTAATTTAGCAAATATTCACACCAACAGTAACCGATAAAATTAGAACAATTATTAAACATAATAAAAATCGTATTCGTTCCATCACACGACATCGTGTCGGCTAGACAAAACGCGAAGCGCTAACGAGCGATATCTGCGATCTATTCAAATCGGTGCGACGTATAAATATTAATATCGGCCATTGAGTTGCATTACGTAATACGTATTCACGAATTTGTTTAATGGCAACACTCGATTGTTTTGTTTTTATTGTTGCACTCACTCGCTTCAAGCACAGGGTGTTTCTGACTGATTCCTATTTCGTTTTAAATTATAATTTGGGAAGACATAATATATAATGTGTGTGCTCTCTGCGTAAAGTATGTGCTAATTTAGTACATTTTATTTTATACCATAGAGCACCATCGTTTTTCCATTTTTAGACTTAGGATAGATAGGTAATTTGTTTATAGTTACGAAATGTTTTAGACTAGGCAATAAACATTGTCAAATCGGCAATAGAAAATAGCAAACAATAAAAATGGAGACGTTAGGTGTCGCATTGCGTAACCGGTAAGAGCCGGTAACACGCAGCCCAGCATGTACTCGCGTATTGTCTCAATATCCCAGATCGCTGACGCAAGGCGGGAGGCGCGTGGGCGCAGCCTCGCTCACCTTGACTACGCTCCAATCTAACCGCTTACATAAAAACTCGTATTCGATCGCATTTTTGTCCCGACATACACAATCACGTTCGCGAAAAGAACATCCTGTGTTACTACACCTTACTAGTATTTGTTTTAGTAATGAACATACCGAGTTTTAAATAATAAAATTTATTCATAAACACTTACCATATTTGAGTGCGAGCGTCCATATGTATGAGCGGCTAAGATATTCTTATTTATGGGTGTATGTCAAGGTCGCCATCATCTTTTGCATAATATCAAATTATTTATTCTACGCGCTAAAACTGTGTGTGTGCGATTTGTGATTCAAATAAATTGGGATTACCGCGTGGTAATTGAAACTGTTTGTTTGTTTCGTATATTAGCATGCCTCATGTCTGCCACGCGTTCATTCATGAGATCTTTTGTTAGTTTCCAATTGTGTTTGCGACTCTAATGTTCCGTTAGTGGATAATTAAGGGACATTTTAATATATTCTTTGATGATCTTTTGTTTTGTTCTGGTTGGAGAACAAGTAAAAATAGAGTTTAAATTTGTATTATTAGTACTGATATGTTACATTATAATAATATTATAAAAAATAAACAATGCATTTTTTCATAAAAAATTGTTTGGAAAAAATTTGAAAAAACCGGTGTTAGGAATAATTCTACAATGTGTATAATTGATATTTTAAATATAAAAATCTTGTTTGTGTATAATATTATCATAGATAATGGATAATGGCATGATTTTGTGTGCTATTATATTTTTTGTCTGTAGATTTTCCTATGCCTTTTTCCTTGTTTTTTGTTGCTTTAATTTATAAAGGCTTTATCCCTAATTTGAAATAAGTTTGCACATTTTTTATAAGCATTATAATAATTCGATTGTTGCCACGTACAATTTATTTAATTAAAACAGTTTTTGTACATTAAAAATAACAAAAATTTACACAAACTAAAATTAAAAATGGAAAATAAAACAAACTTCAAGTTCACAAGTATTAGATATGATAATCTGTTTGTAATCTTTGCAAATGCATGTAAAAATTCAAATAAATTCATGTGATGTATGTAATGTTAATTATTTATTTATTGATTAAAGGCGCCACTGAGCCTACATCCATATTAGGTAATTGTTTTTATTAATACTAATCCTTGTTCTTGACAACTGATATCATACGATCAATCACGTTTTGATTTATTTTATTTTTAACTCAATTAAATGGTGATTATTTCTTGTGTGTATGGAATACATTTTTTAAATGTGATTGGTACATGATTTAAAAAAGCAACTATGGAGTTTCTTGCCGGTTCTTCTCCGTAGATACTGCTTTCCGAATCGGTGGTAAATGTTAAAAAATGTAATGACGTTTCAAAAATGCTTCTATAAGAAGTCTAATTGAATAAATAAATGTTTGAGTTTGAGTTTATACTAGCTTTCCGCCCGTTTTCAAAGAAAAACCCGCATAGTTCCCGTTCCCTTGGGATTTACGGGATAAAACATATCCTTTGTGGTAATCCAAGTTACCTTCTATATGTGTGCTAAATTTCATTGTAATCGGTTCAGTAGTATTTGCGTGAAAGAGTAACAAACACACACATCCTCACAAACTTTCGCATTTATAATATTAGTAGGATGAGGGAATAAAGGATACATATAAATATAATATTTTTACCAGTATATAAAACCTTTTTTAACCTATATAATATTGTAATACCTATAGGTCAATTTATAATTGCTGTTTAAAATGTTACCCAAAACGGAAAAGCTATAGAAAATAGTACTGTTCAAATGTAGAGATAGAATATTTTAATATAAAAAATAATGTATTCAAAGCTTCTGTAAAATATGAGTTAACCACAAACAAAATTTATTTTCTCCTAGCTTTAGATATGTTATCAAACTTTCCATGTATCAAAGTTCATCCAATCCAATTGAGCAATTAAGGGCTGATTTTACAATGCTTTGATAAAACTTATCCGTCCAATAAATAATTACACGATAATATTAAAATGTCACGTAAACTGTCAAATACGGGCAATTAGAATACGTTTTTAAAATGGTAGTTTTATACATTATTCGACAAATAAGTTTTATCCGCAAGCGTTGAAAAATCGGCCCTAAGAATAATAAATTAACATACAAACACAAAGACACATATTCTCGTACAACTATATTAACTATAAGTATAAATAAAATAATAATATTATAATCATCAAGGAAGAAGCGATAACTGCGAATAAACTATCAAATATATATGTGCAGTATTATCAATTTTTCAAATCTTACGTTTTAAACTAATTGAAACCGGTTTCACTAATTATCGCGGTAAAAAACAATGTAATAAAAAGTTATTTTTATAATTATTGGCGGTACGTGGGAACGGGCCTGTATCGCTGACTACATAGACTTAACTACGAACACCACTTATCTACAACTTATAGATATGTTATAAACATTAGTGTCACATATATCGTGATAAGCACCATCTCGTGACGTCATCAGTCGAGATATATCGATTTTATTCACCTTTTAAACATGCCATTTAGCCTAAAATTTCTTAACGCGTTTTAGATAACGAAAATCTAGCGAATGCCTGTTTAAGATGCATTTATAATTTGGAGAGATCATAAAACTTTTGATCGTTTTTAAATTGTAAATAAATTCAATTTAATCTCATTAACATACTATCATAGTACGACTGATAAAAAATAACTGTATATTGTTTTAGTATAAATTAGTAAATGCTTTGTTTATCCGTAGGTAATGTTAGAAACTAAGCGTTTAACAAATCTCATAAAAATATAAAGCCCTCTATAACTATAAAATATTATATTCATATTAAATTAAATAAAAAACAAACACAGTTACTTAAACGAGGTATTAACAGAAGCCACAATAAACATGCGTACAAAAATAAAACCTTAATCAGCAGCTGTATCTATTCGAATTGATAATATCGACCATCAATTAAACGTTTAGTTTATCTTCGTATCAATGAGATAGGGTTTGCATTTCCCTCGTAATTATAAGTACTTGTTTCTTTCATAATATCGCAAGTTTACGATGGTGATAAGCGAGCGGGGGAACGCTAGGTAGTAGGGATATAAAATGTCCTTATAACTTCCTTATTCTTTTGAAATGTGTGTTTTCGATTCAGTAAGATTCAGACAGGGAAGAAAATGGCCTCTAGATAAATGGCAGAAACGCTAAAAATATAACTCGCTATTGACATAAGCTTATGACCTTTGGCTAATGTTTCGGTCACACTACCAACGGTGACGACGACAATCACGACCAAATTTCTCATCCTAATCTTATCTTTATTTGCAAAAAATAGTGAAAAAAGGTAACAATTTCATTAATATTATTCAATAAAGCCTCGTTTAGTTTTATGTTTTCATTAATTTATACAATAAGGGCTTGATTTGTGTTTATAATTAAGTTTACAGTTTAACCTTTACAGTCTCTCAACAACTATGTAACTCTGTTCAGATGCTGATTTTAATTTTCCTTGAATTTTTAAACGATGAAAATGATTATAAATTATATATCCATTGAGATGAAAAAAATTGAGGGAGGTTTAACGGCGGATGTAATAACTAGTGAACTAAAAACATGCAATGATTTAAGTTACAACACGAACTTGTAACTAATTGTCGATCCTGGCGCAAGCGCAGAATCCATTTAGTTTAAGGATTTTATTGAAAACTCAATACTCATATTTAATAGATCTTCGTACTAGTGTCTATCACAATAAGATCGTTCCTGAGAATATAGTAAATATAAGTCACAAGAATACAGATAGTCCTTTGGAAAGGTTTCTGGCATTAATATATTATGATAAGACCAATTGAGTGGAAGAAAAACGCCGCGTTTTACACGCTCGTGCACAAAAACATCTGTTAGTGTAAAGGATCATCAACCATTAATTTATTGTCTTCGGATCACTTGTTTTCCATTATATAACGTGGAAACCGTTTGCTAAGAACATTTTCTTATAGTTTAACTAAGTTAAGAGTTTAAAAAAGGGTAATTAGAGGGAGTCATTTGCGTCAAATATCTTTTTAGAATGCAAATTATTTTCTAATGATGTTTTGGATGAAACACTGTTTTTTTTACAAATCTTCATTGAATATAAATGTTATTTAAACTTATTATAGTATTTGAAGAACTGTTGCTTAGTTTTTTTTAACAAATTAGAAATTAGAGAAGAAGAGGAAATTAGGAATCTAAGCAAGCATATTATCTAGTGGGTAAAAAAATGCAATGGTATTACAAAAGCTTACAAAAAAAAAGATGTGTGGTTTTATGAAACCACGGTAAAAGTGAAACTGTTCGAACGGTTCCGAACACTGCTTTGTGTAGCGTATGTCGCGTGCCGAGTAGGTATACCTACTCGGCAGCCGCGATACACGCGACATGCGCTACACAGACCAAAAAGTTTGAGACGATGTAATAAAAGTTTCACTTTAAATATCAATATTATAATATTTAATGATTATATTTTTAGACAACTTAAGTAATCACATCAAACACAATTAACCTTTTTTATCTGCCATTAGATAACATAAAGGAATACTGATCAAATTCAGCCAATAATATAACAGTAAGGCATTGATGCGTTTCGTCGCTATAAATCATCGTATATCCCAACGAGCGGATAGCGTGCGCGGTGCGACGTATCCGAGCTATCGATTGTTTGTGCTAAATCAACGGATAATGCAACCAAATCAGTAAATATTGTACGTGGTGCAAGAGACAGGCGGGAACGGTTGGTAAATAACGCAGGATATTGCGAGTGGATTAGCAGGGCGTGCACGTGGAAGTTTATTTATTACAATTTATAGTTTAAGATAATTTGATAATTGTATGTTCTCGTAAATTGCGTGAGAGCCAAAAGGATTGCATTGATTTTTCGGTTTTTCAGTACCGTACCGTTTTCTGTACCGTTGGTACACAAATAAATGAAATTGACCCAATCTAGTAGGTAAGTAGGTATGTAATACATTAGTTGTGAATAGGTTTAATACATCCATACCTGTTACAGCCTTGTTTGTTAATGTGTGCACTATATTGAACTAACAACATAAAGCATGATTCATATAGCTAACAAATCGCTACCGCTTCCGCCCATCCCTTGTCCCCTTGCTCGCGTGAAGTCAACACAGTTTTTGCGATTCGCAATTACTTGGAACCGATCGATATTTATTTATCGAGCTGTGAGCGATCTCGCTTTATGTAAGAGACTGATAAATTAACAAATATGATTTTGCTTTAATTATAAACTCCCAGTAAGGCAATTTTTTCAGAAAATATTTTCTTACACTATCTTTATAATGGTGGATATATAGATTATAGATTGTTTATGGTAAAACATTTTCTTATAAGGTTATTAATTGTATTTTTATGAAACCAAATCATGCTAGAAAATCTGTGAAAAAAAGCTCTAGGTCCCTAGTCTATTTGTTAAAACTTCAGGTTATACCGATATTAATTACTTTTTGTTTGATGATTTTTTTTCAAATTGGCGCCGTCGTCTGTTAAAATCAACATAGTACGAAGGCAGAAATATTAAAATTACGCACTACAAACATGTTTTCGTGGGCTCTATCAATGTAATATAAATTTTTGTTCTTGCTTTTTTATGAAATTGTCTTTTTGAGGACTTGACTTGGCTACATCGAGAATCTAAAATCAATTTTTGTCTCATTTTCACGACACTTTTCACTAACGTTCCACACCTGTTGGCCCCAGTGGGTTTTTCTAAGATTATCTTGTTCTAACAAACAACGCATCAACTTTATCCTAAGCACAAATTTAAAGTTTTAAGCCTAATAGATGCCCTGAAAGCGCGCTTTATTCGGAAGCCAACTAAACTCCTAAAGCGATCCAGCAATCCACCAAAGCAGGTCTATGCAAATGGGACAACAACAATAATTACTATCGCATATTTTCGGGAAGTTACGATTAAAATTCCGCACCCGAGGTTTGCATGCGCCGTCCGGTCCGAGCCTTATACGGGATCAGTAAGGGCTTCATAACATTTCGATTCCCAGCCCGTCCGTGCGGAACGCGACAAAAACACCATCACGCTCAAATGAAGCTATGTAATTAGTGCGTTTTTATTTGATACCAACGTTTTTTCAACGCCATGTATGGACAAGCCAACGCCCGTTTACGTTGGCTGAATATCGAAATTGCTTATCGGGTATAAAATAGCATTTCGATATTTATGATCGCTGCTAGATGTCTTCCTGGATACGATGGTTTCAAGATTTTTTTATAGTATTTTTTATAGTAACTAACGAACTCACGATAGGTGTATTTGCAATTTAAGAGGCGTATGCAATTGATTTCATTTAACATAAAAATTTAAAAAAACAATAAATATCTATGTAAGATATTTATTGTTCACACTTTTAACAAAATAATTAATGTAAAAATAATATCTATCTCTTTTTTTTCAAACAACGTAATACAAAAAAAAGTAATAGACCTACATACAAATAATATTTAAAAAATATCATATCAATGCTTTACGACTTCCTTCCAATCTACAAAAAACCTCATCCGCGATTGTCCGAGTCAAACGCTAAGCAATTATAAAGTAAATTACAAACTTGTATCCACCTAATACCCATTTTTATGGAGCATCATCCATAAAATCGATTACATAAATAGCGTACACGTTGCATAGTTTATTGCCCTTATAAATAAAAGCAAAATGAAATAAAATGAAGTAGAAACAAGTGGGAATTACAACAAGTGGGTCTATTAGCTGCCCGTGTAACTCGGGAGCACGCATTTGCATACAGCCTGCGGACCTCCAGATATTTATATCGATTTCGACTGATCGATTTCAATTTGTTACATTGTTCTATGCCGATACTTGGAAAACAGTGAATGGATAGTGAACACTTTTTATTCATAGTGTATGGAATTTTTTAACTGTTGTGTGGCTTTTGATGATAGCTGCTTCAACAAAAAATCTTTTATAAAATATTTTAAAATTTCATTCGTTAGTACTTGTACAAGTAGGTAATTAAAAATGTTTTTTTTTCGCTAAATCGAAAAACTGGTTTTAATGTATATTTTTTGCAAATTTTAAGCACTGTGATATACGCTGTGCGTTGTTTAATTATTAAATTATACAATTCAAAAATACATTATATATACTATAATTAAAACAATGCGTGTGTAAATCACGTAGGTAAACTTTCATTCACAGCTACACAATTTTTGACTGACCGAAAAACGCAATTTCTAAAACACATTGTAAAAATCATAGAGTTTGAACAACACATTGCAAATGAGCTTTTTGACGAGCTTTCGAAAACTGTATTAGCTACTAGGTGATATAGATGAAAGTTTTTGCTTACAAAATAGTGACGCGTCACTAGAAGCCAAAAACACATTATCCCAGCAAAGCTTGTACCCATAGCAACATTTGTTTGGTGATACCATTCCACTCATCTCACGCAAACAAGCTCCAAACGCCAGGCACGCGCAGTTTGTATTGGCGAGAGTCAAACAAACACAAAAACCTCACAAATTAATGGTTCCGCCGCTCAATTACCGAGCTTTAACACTTATAAATCTTTAAATTAACATGTCATGAATATTATTTAACTTTTTCAATGTATCGCGTCGCTTATTGCCCTAGAATCGAGAGCAAAAAATGAAGCGGATCTTTTGCAAGTATCTGCATATATTATAATATGTTTTCGAGTTGAGGCGCGTGCGCTCGCGCGGCGGAGACAGCCCGACGAGGTAATAGCCCGTTTGTAGCGCGGAGAAATGGTGAAATGCGGACCAAACGCGTGCCCGGATTTCGAGTTTTTTTTTATCTCATTTTGAGCATTTTATTTTACGTAAATTACCATCTTATATGATAGTTTAATATGCTTGCTAATTTGAATAGCGATAGCAAATATTTCGTTTTATCTATTCAGCATTCCACATAGTTATTTCTCTAATATTTTAGATACACTTATGTATTCAATTTTGCTCTGGTGATGACAATAATTTGCTTGTTTTAAAATAATCATGATCAGAGCACGAGATAACGTCACTCCATAAACAACTTTAATTAATTATTGTGTCATTAATTCATTAATTATAGTCAGCGTTTTTAATTGTAGTTGATCATAATATTATGAAGTAGCAACATTATTGTGTTTTTATTGCATAAACACTACTTGTTTTTTACAAATCTGAAATAATATCAACATCAAACAACTTCCATGATTTCAATATATTTAATCCAATAAAATATTCTAACCGGGCTCGGCTGAAAGGATAAATAATTTATAGTGAGATAAGACTATAAATACGTTATAGCAGATAGGTTATGTACTAGAACTAAGAGCAGAATAACGCAAACAACTCTAAAACACGGCTAAACCAATAAAATAATCAAACATAGTGAGTTAATTACAAATTCTTGTTTATTTTAGAACCGGCTCCAACATTCACCGGCCAATATGTGTCACTCGGAGTTTTTATTAAAGACCAACTTATAGATAAAACATAATGTATGGTAAAAACCACTTTAATTTAATTAAAAGATGGAAGAATCTATTTTTTGTGAACTAACGACAGATCCATTTAGTGTGTTGTAATAAATAAATTAAATATAATTCTGGTTCATCAGTTTCTATTGGAAATAAAAAATATTATATTTGTTTTTTTTTAAGTATCGGTCGTAAATTTTTATAGCCTTGTTTTATCCACATTAAATATCATTTATTTTGATTATTGATCTTGATTGCCAAAAGTATAAAAATCTTAATATTTAATTGCCCTAAAAATAGTGGTTGAATTGTTTTTTAATGAATTTGAACTTATCATAATACCGAGTTGAGACTAGAGGTCCGCGCCGCAGTCCAAAAGCCCAGCGGCGGCGCGCCGGGTGCGGCACCCGGCGCGGCGCGGCGTCGCCGGCGTGGGCTAGTTATTTTTAAAGTTATTAGGGGGTGGGCGGGCAGTAGAAAAATCTCTCTTTAAGTTTAATAGAAAAAATATTTTTATTAAAATCAAGTAGCTTAACTATTTAGTGATGAACATGATAATTATAAACATTGCCAATAATTTTATTGGCAATGTTATGTCAGAGCAAGCAAAGGAGCAGGTGGGCCACGTGATGTTAAGTGGTCACCACCGCCCATAAACACTTGTAACACTAGAAGTGTTACAGGTGTCTAGTGTTACAAGTGCTTTGCCGGCCTTTTATGGACAAATAAGCTCTTTTCTTGAAGGCCCCAATGTCGTAGTTGTTCGGGAACACCGCAGGTGGCAAATCGTTCCACAGTTTCACCGTACGCGGAAGGAAGTTGCGGGTGAAGCGGACAGTGGTGGAGCGCCAACCATCCAGATGGTGCGGATGGAACTGGTTTTTACGGCGTGTGGTCCGGTGGTTGAACTGTGCGGCTGGTAAAAGGTGGAACAATTCCTCAGAGCACTCCCCATAGTAGATTCTGTACAGTATACAGAGAGACGCAACGTCTCTTCGCACTGACAGAGGATCGAGCCTATCGGAAAGCCTACGATCATCGACAATTCGAGCTGCTCGACGTTGGATGCGGTCAAGAGGAAGGAGTTGGTACTGTGGGGCTCCGGCCCAGAGATGAGAACAGTACTCCATATGCGGTCGCACCTGAGCCTTGTACAGCTGAAGTCGGTGGGCCGGCTTGAAGTACTGTCTCGATCTACTGAGCACACCAAGTTTTTTCGAGGCTAATTTAGCCTTCGCTTCCAAATGACTGCGGAATTGAACGTCACTCGAGATTTCAACTCCGAGGACTCCGATTTTCAGCGATATACTAAGGGGAGTACTCTTAAACCGATGTTCTACGACAAATGGGGTCTTTTTAGCGGTGAACGCGCAAACCTGTGTCTTTAGGGGATTGAACTCGACAAGATTAAGTTCGCCCCAATCTGAGACTTCTTGGAGAGAAGACTCGACTTCAGACACTCTCATTGAGGCTTTCCTTTGAGGTGTTTGCACGGCCGGGATAAAGAGCATGTCGTCTCGTCTGCATAGCAATGAATGTTACTGATTTGTAACAAATCATGTTTATAATTATCATGGATAAAAATAATTTTGTTAACTTTTGCAGGATTTAGACGCGATCTCTTCGCAGTTAAGACTAGCCCAGCTACAGAAAAAACCCTTTCATTTGGCGTGCTTGTAGCTGAGATAGATAGAAGCGATCGCGCTAATCCGGCAAGCCAAGGAAATACAACTTTTTTTTGTTCCCAGAACTTAAGAATGTTGTCCTCTACATCTCCTAAATCTGAAGGGTTAGCCGTAGCCAAATATCTCCAACACTCTTGAGCGACGTCGTCATCCTCATCAATAAATCTATTGGAGTGTTTTTTGGCTAGCTTTTGGAGTAAAACATCTGGCATCGATATAGTAGACATTGTCTACTATATCGATGCGACGTTGCCGTGTTGTAGACAACAACGCGTGCATGACACATGGTTCGCGGGCAAAATTTGAATTCGGCGCCAATTTTTCTGTGACCCGGCGGCGGCGGCGGCGCGCCGGGGTCTCTCGGCGGCGGCACGCCGGCGTGGCGCGGACCTCTAGTTGAGACTCGGCCTATAATATGACTATTATTACAATATTTTTCTTATTAAAAAAATAGTTTTCCATCAAATGTGATCTGTGAATGTGAACCCCAACAATAAGTGGAAGTAATAAGTGGAATCGCAACTCTACATGTCAGTAGTGAGTTGCCATTAATCATTAAAATTTTCTACGTACGATAGTTATATTGTTATTATAAGACCAATATAGCTCAAATTCTACTATTTTATTGAATATATTTTATAAAATTAAAATACGTAACATTTATTTTGATAACCCTGTAAATACGAATAAAATTTGTAAATGATAACTTGACTTAAAATGAGTGTACATAGATATCTTCCTATCACTTGAAATCATTACTCAGAATACATATATCTATTTACAAATACGTCGAAACTTGTACCAATTTCGCTACAAACGAAATCCTTAACCAAAAGTAATCGCAAAACCATCCATAACCCCCAAGCATTCCATTTAACGCAATGAAAAATCATTTAATGTATAATTAATAACAATTAGCATCAATTAACATGAACTTTGTTTCGGAGGTCCGAATGACAAATGATCTTGCATTCCTTCATACATATTTACCAGATTCAATGCTACATGACTCATTTTGCCGCGTTTTTATCAATGATTTTACGCAACTTCTTAAATAATGTTCCATGATGAATCGCTTTCGTGTTGATAGCTTACAAATGGATGCAACGAGTTAACTTTTTTTGCAAATTCTTCCTACGGTTGTCTGGTATTCATGTATTAACGTAGCAATATCGCTTCTGTATGTTCTAAAACTTTAACAAATCTTAATACATCTTGACTACTGTTGTTATGAGAGTTCCGGTGTTTAGAGGCGGTAAACTCCGTGCAAAAAGTATATAAACGTTGTACAACATTTGTAATATATGTCTTTCCAAATTAGCATAAGCGTTGTGACAAATTAGGCCAAAGATATTAGGCATAGGTAAATTATAGTTTCCGCTCTGAATTTCAATACATTAAGTATTGCAACATTGTATGCTTTAATTTTTGCGTACCTACTGAAAAAATGTCCATATCTTCTAAGGACATACCCGCTTATTTTTATCACGCAAGTTGACAGCGAATAATATTAGTGTAGGTACGTCAAAAAAAAACAGAAATTGAAAGGTATATATAGTCTAACTGTACTTAAATGGAGCAAATCGGAGTCTTCATCATAATATAAAGCACACAATATAATCAGAAATATAACAGTTGATAGAATTTAAGAAGATTCAGCATTAAATAGATACATAGGTACTTACCTAGACGTATATATACGTATATACGACGATAATAATTAATATTACAGCTCCAGATAATTATACACTAGCTGCGCTCCGCTCCTGTTGGTCTTAGCGTGATGATAGCCTTCATCGATGAATGGGCTATCTTACACCGAAAGAATTTTTCAAATCGGACCAGTAAGTAGTTCCTGAGATTAGCGCGTTCAAATAAACAAACTAACTCTTCAGCTTTATAATATTAGTATAGATAGCTAATACCTGTGCATGGAATTTCGTTACATTACATTACCAACTTTCAAAACCGAAATGGCGGTCTAATCCTATGTGGGTGTTTCTTGTTCTGGAGAAAGCGAAAACACTTTTACTGATAGCTTTCCAGCACAAATCAAAGTGCTAATGATTGAGATAAAAGTTATGATAATTGGTGTTTTATAGTTTGGTAATTAAAGTTACAATTCGTAGATAGCGTAGAGTTGATGACTGTCTATGTTGTTTTAAATTGTTAACGATGGAATGCAATCAATAAACTAACTGATCATCATAATCTTAAGAAAATTTTCCGATTAAAATCGCAATTTAGTATGTCCTAATGTATTGACTGCCTCCTTGGTACAGTGGTTGACACGACAGCGTAGAACTGAGGGGTCCTGGGTTCGATTCCCTGTGGAGATGAAGAAAAAAAATGTCTCGGTCCGGCAGGACACAGAAGGCTGATCACCTACTTGTCCCTAAAAAAATCGATCAGTGAAACAGATGTATGCATAATGCATCTGCCCCTTACCCCACTACGGGGACATGGGACTTCACTTTTTAATGTATTGCAATTTAAAATAAGGTCATAAAAAGCAAGTACCATAAACAACGCTTTTTCTTTCAGATACCAGAAGCAGGGAGTGGTTCATCATCCGGCCATGTTCCATTGCAATACCAGGCTCCAATGAGCTTGCAGGCGATGCACCACGCTGGCCAAGTGCGGATTCGCAAATCGCAGATGTCACAATTATGTCGTCGAATTATTTATTTTTGAACATGCAAATTTCTTCACGATGTTTTCCATCACTTTCGAGCAGTAGCAATATTGATAATCTATACTTAATGTTATAAAGTTTTTGTTTGTTTGTTTGTTTAAACGCGCTAATCTCAGGAACTTGAATTGAAAAATTATTTCTTTGTTAGATAGCCCATTTATCGAGGAAGGCTATAGGCTATATGTTATCACGCTAAAACCAACAGGAGCGTAGCAATGCGGGTGAAACCGCGAAGCACAGCTAGTGTGCTGATAAATTGAAAAATGTATTTATTTCTTACACGCTTGTCTGATCTCGAAGTGCCGACTTTTTAATTGAAGTGCGAGGTCCTAACACCTGAAAAAGAAAGTTAACTAGCACTTCAAAAACTTAAAACAAAATTATAATAAAAAACACATCTTACAAAAACCAAAAAGAAATTTTAATAAAAAACATATTTGCATAACTAAAGCAAAAACGGCACTCAAACTAGTCCTTATCTACTTTCCAGTCTAAAATCCTAGGTTTCATTAGGCACTAGAAAGTGTCTAGAAATAAGTGCTTTACGAATTCGTTAGTAGACCAGAGCGACGTGTGAGCAGCCATGTGGATGCGAGGCGACACCGTCACCGCTATGTGACGTTACAATGTATCACTTTATAATTTACTTAATATGAGCGATAATTAAGAGAATTGTAGATAATATTTTGCTACATTATTATGTACTAATTATACATTGTTACTTTGGTTTTGTGTACGAAATAGTATCAAGCCTCATCTTTGTAAATAAGGAAATGATTTTAAAGTTAGTTTGAAGTTGAAAGCTAAATTATTTGTAATTAATACGGAATACCTAATTAATATATTTTAGCGTGAAATATCAACACTATTTTGCTCCCAGCGAAGTGGACACGACTCAGATAGAGTTTGGCTAACGAAAGATGAGACTGGCTTTTTATTTCGAAAATTTATATGGCAACACTTTTAATTACGTAATTGTTATTAAAACCTGAGTTGTTGATGTGTCAAAGTGAAAATTATTTCCGAGATTTTAGTGATTTCTAATTGAAAACGAGACGAAAACATTGAAATGCGACTTAAAAAAGGTTCTTTTTACTATGATTAGTAAATTTGAAAAGAAACAAGTTGAAAGAGATGTAGTTTTCAAGGAAAAACAAGAGTGTTTACGTGAAATATCTCAATGCATTGTTAAGTGTGACTTTGATATTTTGATACTATTCATTTTGATTGCATTGTTTAATATTTATTATTTTGCAAGTAACATGGATGATACCAATAGTCCAGTTATAAACTATTCAAGCAATAATAAAAAAAAATTGAATGATCTGTTTCGTTCAAAATGTTTAAAGACACAAAATCAGTATCTTGACGAGATTTCTTCTATGACCGGACCGGATTCTATTATTCGTGTTGGAAGATAGTACCTATAAAAAACGAGATGGAATAACTGCAGAAATGGAAGGGTTCATAATAAGAGTCAGAGATAATGATAGTGATTCTTACTATTCACTCGCGGTTGAATTTTTAGATTGATTAAACAAAATTTAATTGTTATTGTGTTTTTTCTTGCTTTCATTCGGTGTTCTTTTTTGTCTATCTGTATCACGTAACTGTACTCAGTATATTACATAAAACAATATTATAAAGATGAAGAGTTTGTTGTTTTTTTTGCTCGTAAGAGAAAATAATAAATAAAAGTATTAAAACTATATTTCCAACTATAACCTAAGTTGCCATATATTGATTTTTTGAATTTGCCGCCTTTTTCCAGTCTCATCTTTCGTTAGCCAGACAATAGTATTATGTATGGAAAATATTATTTCCCTTGGTCACGCTATAACAATAAAGACTTAAACGAATATCAAAAAAAAATTAAGAATACTTCGTAGAATAGCGATACGATAATTTGTTTATAATAATTATTTATCATTAAACAAAATATAATCAATTAATTACAATATGGTTTGGATGAAAATATCGTCCATGTACAACTTTCTCGAAATTAATTGCTTATCTGTGGATTATTCATAAAACTCCAAACCGTTTATAATATAATTATTGCTAATGTAATGTTGTCATTTTAAATGAAAAGTTTTTTAATTCTAAATGATTCTTAATACACTAACGAGTTAATTAACAAGTTTCTATATTTCATCTTGAATTCATTAACAATGTAAATGGGATGCTAAAACAAACACTATTTTCCTTTATTCATTTAAATTTAGTTTTATTTGTGCATTTTTTTAATAAAACTTATTTTTTTTATAAACAAAGAAATACTTTGTTGGTTGCCAAGGTAACCGATTTATGTTAAACTGCATATTAACGGCATTTATGTTTGTAACCCCATGGTGAAGAGATTTGCGGTCATAATATTAAAATAAATAACAAATAAACACGACCGTTTCCTCTTAAATTGCGACTAAACATCTATAATATAACAATAAAATACATTATAACAGTTACACAGAGTTAAGCTGCGCTTTAATTATATACCTACAGGCTGTTTATAATAATATTTAACGGTAATTAAATAATTTAAAAGTCTAAAAAAAAGAAAGTCTCTTAGCACCGAATAAAAACCGTATTAACATTATAGAATAGAAATTAAGTAACTGTAAAATGTAAAATACAGAGTATGGTTGTCTCCAAACCGCAGAGCATGTGCCGACGCTCATGTAGCGGCCAAGTGCGTTCGCTTCACCTCCAATTAAAAACATCTCGTTCCGCCAATTAATTTCTCAAAGTCAAAACTTGGCTACTTCGTTTCCATCCTACGTATCCGTTAACACAGAGTCGCTCTGTGTCCGACTCAACACGGGTAGAGAGAGCCCGTGCGCGTAGTTGGAAAGCGTAGAATTTTTCGGTAAGTCGATACGGTTAGGGGTCTTTATAGCCGCAGTGACGGCCAATTAATTCTGACCGAGTAACTAGCCAGAGATTTATATAGTGGTTTCTCTCTGAGTACACGCTGTTTAATTAGAACTAATGCAACAAAAAGTTCCAAAACATTGCGTTTCAAACTGATAACTCAAGAAATAAACGCTCAAGCCATGTTGCGTTTTCAACGGCTTGCTAATCTTAACTGACTGATTACATTTCGGTCGAATTACGAGGTTCGCCCATTTATCATAATTAACTAAGAATTAATAATCGAAGCAAATGTTAGAGCTTAGTAAGTAATGAGTAAAAATAAATCAGATAAGTACATATATTGAGCAATTGATTTACATTTTTCTTATCATAACTAAGTACATAGATATAAATGGCTTTGTTACGCCCGTCAAATTAAAAACATTATTTACTATTGAACATACATCGCCATCACACCTTCGTCACGGGACAATTTGGTCAAAACAAAATTTCATTTTTAAAACATTTAAAAAACGATAGAGCTTTTACACTAGGTACCTAAAACTGACAAGTCTTAAAATCCACAAATGTTAAAAATAATCAATTACCCGCTCCAACATGTCATTAAACATTGAAATGGGCTGATTATTTATAAATTAACTTACACAAAGCAATAAACAGTAATTTATTAACCATTGTATTGCGTACTTTACGTCAACTTAATGTGTCATAAAAGAACCGATTTGAACTCGTAAAATTTTACATTTCATCCAGACCTTGTGTTACATAAGAAAACTTTTTATTCAAAAAACTCATTAAAACTTAATTTCGCGCGAAAACTTGTATTTAAAATGAATCACGCCAAAATAATTTTATTTGTTAGTAGTAACATTTAAATCATGAGGCTAATTAAAAACATTTTTAGTGCGTATTATTTATGAGCAAGTTGTTCTAGAACTGTTTTTGTATTATTCGAAACAGAGCAAAGATACCTAAAATATCAAAATTAATCTAGAAACCAAATTTGTGCTGAAATACAGATTCTATTTATTATTTTGTAAAAATAATTTGTTTATAAATATATAAATAATTTTTTTTTGGAAGAATATGATTTTAATAAACTATAAATCAGAAAGTGAATCTGTCTCCAAGGTGATGACTATACTCCAAGCTTCCTTTCATTAATAGAAAAAAAGCTCCAAATCCGTTGAATCTATACTAATATTATAAGGCTGAAGAGTTTGCTTGTTTGAACGCGCTTATCTCGGGAACTACTGGTCCGATTTGAAAAAATATTTCGATGTTAGATAGCCAATTTATCGAGGAAGGCTATAGGCTATATATATCATTACGCTAAGACCAACAAGAGCGGAGCCACGCGGGTGAAACCGCGAAGCGCAGCTAGTGTATAAATAAAAGGTAACAGGTTAAAATAAAATCCGATTTATACTATTATAGCTATTTAGGTATAAACGCTCCTAAATAACCACTCAGACTAGTTTTTTAATCTATAATGCTATATTACGAGATAAAAACCCATTACCACTGCGCCCATAGATCAAGCAACACGCTAATCCCGTGGTCTAAGATACGATTCCGCCGCGAGCAAAATTAATTAGTGCTACCACGCACGGGAGCTCATAACATATTTTATGGTACGCAGTCGAGTAAATAGCCCATCGATGACATAGAAGGGTTTGCATGCAAGTATATTTACGACCCTTTAGCCTCTAGCTTGTGCAGGCAATTATTGGTTTTCATAAATAAATAAAATTCGTTTTATTTGAACTATATTTGTTTATTTACGAAAGCTTGTAGGAGCTTTTGCTTCGTGAAGCGATTTCAAATCTATTTCTAAATAAGTCAATTTCTAAAAATACGCTCCCCTTTGCAGGTTAATGTTACTATGTCCTTTTTATATATGTAATTTACTCGCATGGAATTGCTTCATATACAACACAAATCTTCAACAATTACGTAAAAATTTAAAAAAATATACAATTAATTTACGGGAGTAAATTTACACTAGAAAGCATCAAACTCATTTAAAACGAATAAAACTCAAAAAACGCCACAACAAAGTCAGTAGTTCCCATCACCTTTAGAAAATGTTCAAAAAAATAATTAAAAATATTTAATTGAAGTACTAAATTAGATTAAGAACATTTAATAAAGAGCTTCGAACATTAAGCAAGGCAGCGGGCGTGACAGGCGAAAAATGTAGTTGTAATTGAAGTGAACACGCGGGCACACACTAGCTAGGCCGTTGAACCTCACACTTCACGGCTTTACCTTTAAATTACTACAAAATATACGCTTTTCTATAGAAATAACGCAGGTTTAAAATCAACTGTACAGGCGGACTTGACTTAAAAAGGTTTTGTGCTGGTTCTATATTATTGTAAAAAAAAAAATCAAAATTCGTATTTTGAATGTAGAGTTCATGACATTAAAATAAGAAATTTGTATTTATAGGCATGGGCGTAGCTAGCCATAGGCTTGGGGTGGGGCAAAAATATAAAATACTATGTAACTAGCAACTATACCCTTATCCCGGTTAATTTTGACGATTCTGAACCTCAAAAGGAAAAGACCGGTCAAGTGCGAGTCGGACTCGCGCACTGAGGGTGAACAAACTTATTTTTAGGGTTCCGAACCTCAAAAGGAAAAAACGGTACCCTTATAGGATCACTTTGTTGTCCGTTTCTCTGTCTGTCTGTCAAAACCCTTTTTCTCAGGAACGCGTGGAGGTATAAAGCTGAAATTTATATCGAATATATCAAGTCTATGATCCCTTGATGCTGTGAAAAAATTTATAAGCCAACGCAATCAAAATATACTGCCATAAATGCTGAAAATATTCGCAAATTTCGACATTCGGAAGGGAATCAAAACCTACCGGGTATACTTCCCATGAACACAGAGTCTTGAAATTTGGTACAAAGTAACACAGATATTAGATATAGGAATAATTACGAAAAACATGAATTATAAATTTATAAAGAATATATTTTTTTTTCTATTCTTTATAAATTTATATTTATAAAGCATTTGAATGCCATAAAACCAAAATATCAATTAAAACATGAATTTTTAATTACGTTATATAAAAAAATATTTTTAATAATTTTTAATTACTTACAACCCTTTTACTCATGAACGCTCACATGCATTAAATTGATATTCACAAAAACTCAGGTCTATAATATCTATAGAAATGTAATAAAATCAAACTTCTATGTTAAGGTGATGAATAAATTTTTCTAACATTTACGGCCCTTTTTAAACCTTCGTAATTTTTATATTATTAAAGTTGTCGTGATGAAAATTCTTGACAAGAAAGTTCAATAGTAACACAATACGTCTACCGTTTTAGAAACATGATTCCATGATATTTTCTCGATAGAAAAAAAATACAAAGTTCTCATTGTTATTTTTTTTTAATCTCTGGCATCTTCAAAATAACAAACGTAAAGTTACGACTTTTTGGATATTAACTATAAAATATACAACCTATACGTCTACCGTGTTAGAATTTTGAAATTTGCGATGGTTTTGAAATAAACAAGAAATACTTGAAATTAGCGCCTGACCAGCCAATATAGCGAGAGCCGCCCTGTACCTTCCTACCCCGATCGCTGCACGAGTCATTCCCGCTACGGCCGTCACACGGGGAACTTGTGTCGCTTGCGCAATCGTAAAAAAGGGTGACAACACGATAAGACAAAATGGGGACAATAAAGAAAATAAGAAGAAGAAACATAAAGGTTGGAGGAAAAAGAATGCTTACAATTGGAACAAATTAATGAAGTAAGTTGGTTTTATTTTAAATTTGATGATAATTGTATTATAGACGATGTTTGATATTATGTACCCCTGTTTTAAGTACATAACGAATGTGTAAGATTTTTTCATTTATAGCATAAATAATCTTTTCAGAAATCCGGAATCCAGAAGGAAAATAAACCCACTGATTGTTCACAATGTGAACCCACTCCTTCGTAAGTACCTTTATTCAGTCAAAAATGTATGTTATCAACGCTCTACTGGTTTTATCGCATGATTCCATTTTTAGCAAAAAGCAACAAAGTGCAAAGAAATAAAAAATCATGGTGAACTTAGTGGAAGTATGGTGGACGTAATATGGAATTATGGAACAGGAGCTCGTTGGAGTAGTATTATATTTTAAAAAAATACGAAAAAATTTCAAGAATTTCTTAGTAGGTGGTAGATAAGTATGTTGTATAAAGAATTTGATGTTGATATTTATTTCATTTATACTTACTACACCTGTGCGGGAAATTGCTTAGTACTAAAACCGGTTTATATTCATATTTACATAGTAATGTGAGTTTTCATTTCGAAAAATTTTGTGTAAGTATATTAAATTGAGTTCCTGGGTGATCTGGAAACACAATTGGGCCCGGAGGATGGCGCTGCAGTCACTCCTCCTAATCACATAAACCGATTTGGATGAATATTTGTGTACAGATTTCATTGTTGTGGGATGATTGGTTGATTCGTTTTCACATTAGCTAATATTATGTATTTTTGTTGTTAGAAAGTAAACTTAATTTAATATTTATAATACATTATTATTGGTATAAATAAGCCAGTGTTCGTCTCACATTTCTGTACCTGCCTACCTATCCTACCAGGGCCTAACTTTGTTCTGGCTATTTTATTTTGATTATTTGTAATGAATAATTACAATTATAATAGAGTGCAAAAAATAAATACATGCGTCAATATATTTTGTGTTTTTTTTAAACAATTTTTTTTATTTAAAAAAATATCATTCCGACCGCGGCTTTGCCCGCGTGGAATTAGGTTATATCGTGAATCCTGTTTTATCCCACAGAAGTGTTCAGTTCGGATAAAAAGTATCCTATGTGTAAATCCAGGCAATTAGCTATATTTTATCAAAATTGGTAATGTAGTCTTGACGTGATTAAGTAACAACTAACAAAAAAATATACAAATTAACATCCAAAGTTTCGCATCAGTTTTACTGTATTAGCGATATCTTCCACTCTTGACTTTGACTGAGAAGAATTAGGGTGTATAACTTCTTTCAGAAATAGTACCTTTCATTTCTGGGCATGATGTAATATCTACGTCAGCATCAAATTCTATCTAAATCAATTCAGTAGTCCGCGTAATTAGGTACCATTTCATTTTTTCAGAGTAACAATTTTTTTTGTTATTTTAAAGATTATTTATAACCTGTATTATTTTGTAATAAAGTAAACATTACGAAATAATAATAATTAATAATTATTAATAATGTCTAAGTAGTTGTTAAAAAGAAGATAATTTTGTGTTTATAAGCAAGAAAATAAAACCAATAAATCAACAATTAAATATATGTATAACAATATTATAACTGTATGACGACTCCATACATGTTTGTCCCGAGTCGGCCAGCGGCAGCGCGGCGAGTATGGAAGAATGACATCGCGCACACCCGCGTTCGCGATAGCGAGCTATTAGACTCCGCCCGCCAAGCAGTGGATTTTTTTTTGTGTATCGTCTTAACGCAATCAGCAGATACATCCGTAAATTGTGAAAGTTTTCGCAAATTTCGACATTAGACATTAATTAATATAGAAATAATTGCGAAAAGCAAAAAATGATTTTTTTTTAATTACATTACAGCCGGTTTTTATTTCATACAAAATGGTTACCCTGTATCTGTAAGTAGGTACACGGAAAAATGTAAACAGTTGTATTCTATACTACATGGATGAAGTTTATAGTGAACACAACCAAAAAACCGGCCAAGTGCGAATTGGACTCGCGCACCGAGGGTTTCATACAAACATGTTTTTTTTATATATTGTAACTTTTAACTTTAAATTTATGTTTTTCTGCGCTATAAGACGTTATTTCATAGAAAATTTCAAGATACTGGGTTCACGGGAAGTACTGTAGGTTTTGATTCCTTGCGACCTACACTTGCGAATGTTAAAAATATTCAGCAAAAGCGGCTGTATTTTTTTAATGTGTTGGCTAGTAGCTTGATTTTTTCACTGCTTGCTTGCTGCGTTTTTTCTTTTTGTGGTTCGGAAACCTAAAAATATGGTTAGGGCTACCACTATATTATATCGTTTAGCTTTCTATAAATACAATAATTAAATTCATTAATTTATTTTTATCATGAAATATCACGATGACGACGACGACGACTACACTACTCTTTCAGTTACCAAAGTACATATTATCATGTGACATAGAAGCATCGGCTATTTTCATTTTTTTCCAAGCATCAGCTATCTTCTTTAATTCGATCTTAATCCAAAAAAAACTTATTGCTCACCTATTTACACCACGAAATCAATCCAAAAATCACAAAAAAAGGATTGCATTTGTGTACTAGCTTTGTTTTGATCGCATTTTTTGTGTCGACTGACGACTTCAGAGTGTGAATTTTCTTACAGATAAGTATTGTAGTTAGTACATAGATAATTTAGTTTTGTTAGATTTGGTTAGGTACCTTCCAGGTCAGAGCCAGGGTGGGGCAAGTGCCTCACCCTGCCCCACCGTGGCTACGCCCATGTTTATAGGTTATACCCATATTTTATTAAAAGCAATCACATAACGCAAGTATAAGTATAAGGTAACTATCTATGTAAGGTAAGGTAAAATAAGTGCCGTTCAGACATATCTCCTGATATCTGACCCTTCTTATGTCACACAATAAAGTGTATCCACTACAATATTGCTAAATATTTAGCTAAGTATGAAATTGACAATAAATTTCCATTAACCAAAATAGAAAGTTAACATTTGAGACATGGCAATAAGAGCCTGAAGCCGTGACGGTATCTCTCGTAATTGCTGAACTAAACCGACTGAAACGTATTTTTGTCAATGTCTACCATAATTACACCATTTCACTCGATGTACCTCTTACTTTATTGTTGTTAAGTGTTTTTTATCGAAAGCGTAACGTAACTTGTGAATTTGTGTGAATATTTCAAATCCCAGTTATATTATAACAAGTACGAAATATTTTCAATACGCATTTCTTTATGGACAATAACATCAACTGACATAAAACTTAAATAAACATTTTTACCCGCATTTCTCCGCCCCTGTTGGTCTAAGCGTGTTGATATCTAGACTATAGCCTTCCTCGATAAATGGGCTATCTAACACCGAAAGAATTTTTCAAATCGGACCAGTAGTTCCTGAGATTAAAGCTATCAAACAAACAAACTCCTCTGCTTTATAATATTAAATAAGTATCCCACCACCTAACCTGCCCAATTAAATTTGCATTACACTTGTTATTACCAACGATCAACGAATAAATTACCCCATTTATCGTTATCAATATAAACGAAATCAGCTAAAAGAGCAAACAAATCTGTACAATTTAGAACATTCCATAGTTCAATAATCATAACAGAGAGTAAACATTGTGCGTCGTAGATTCAAGGAAAACCACTGAGTGGACAGTGCCTTGTCGCTTGTGCAGCAGCAATGTAATCTGTTTAGATTTAGCCTTTGTTAATGTTATTTCACGCAGCTCAAGGACGTTTGAAGTGATACCAGATAAAATGTGGTACAATACTTAGAATTAAGTTTAGAGTTCTATTAAACATATCTACAATTAGATCTTTTACAATATATTATATCTTCAAAAAAGGCTTAGTGCTCTAGATTGTTATAAATCACATTTTTAATGAATATGTATTTGTACACCTTTCATTATATTTAAATACTATATGACTGCTTTAATTTACTAAGCTAAAATACACTATGCAGCATTAGAAATTAATCCATCAATCAATCCTTATTATCTTTTATGTCATATGAAAGTGACCTTCATTATCGATCAAGCAAATACTGATACTTAAACACGAGCAGAGGAAAAAATAAGTTATTATGGTATTTTTCATCACATTCTACATCACTTTTCAAAATATAGAGACAGGTGTTTTAAACATGAAAATTGAAACTACTATGAGCACAAAGTTTATTCATTTTGATCAAGAAGCAAACAAAACTTGACATTGTCACTCAACAAACAGTCTTACGCACTAATCATATTCTCAAAGATTGTCACAAAAATTCGACTGTAGGAGTCAAATTTTCGAGACATACATTTGCATACTTCATCATGTTCTTGATATAATTTACTCAGTTTACTTGTTGAGCATACTGTGCCTTCTGGGGAACCCTAAAAACCGGTAGACAGATGCCCGTGCCACGATTTCGTCATACTTGTTCTAAGTTCTAGTGTCACTGGACCGCGTTATGCGATAGGGATCTCGATATTTATTTTATTACAACTCGGTTTATTATGCAAGCTATTTGAAGAGAAATTGAGAGTGTTAAATTGTGTTAACATATCATTTTGTATTGATTTGGGAGTCAAATTAGATGGGAAACTGTGAAGTTTATGTGTGTGGATGTTGATAGAGATCGTAACAGTTTAATATGAGAAACCAAAAGAAAAAATTTCAATTACTATAAAGACAATTTATTAATAATAAAGCTGTAATAATTAAATAATTTGATTACAAAAATACGTTATAGATGCTTGTCGTGTGTGACATATGAATTAAATCATTTACAGTTTGCAATTTACACAAGGAATTTACATACAAATTAATAGTAACATTTAAGCTCATTCTCCAAGCAATAATTGTACTAGATTTTCTAATAAAAACACGTGTCCAGAGATCTAGTAATAAATATTGTGCGGGCAATTATATCTGCTATGTTAATAACCGATTGACGTCACCACGTAGATATTGTATCACGTGTTCGTTGCATTTAATCTATTTGATCTATAAAGAAAAATGAGCTTCTTGATATTTGCTCGATACTCCGTATTAGATACATAGTATAATAAAAACCATGAGTTCATAAGCCTCGTAAAATAAGATTTATATACTTAATCATACCCGTTTTTCTATTGCTTCGAATCATAATATTTACATACTATATGAATTAAATTTATTTATACAAAATAACAAGCTTAACTTCCGCAAATTGTATAATTGCACCAAAGCTCATTTTTTTGTCGACGTTATAAAGAGTATACAATAAATTTATATTAAAAAAACAAACACACGTGATACAGTATCTCATAAAAAAAACAACCAAATATCCTACAGATAAATAATTATACACAAATAGTATAATTAAATATAGTAATTAGTTGCATTAGCATAATCCGGTCCCGCCTACTCGCGGGTGAAGTGGCCATGCCACTCTACCGTTAGAGTTTTACCAAAACCAATAATCTGTTTCTACATGACACAAATCACTGAGAAATAACTATTTTGAAAGAGCTTTTCAATGTGTTTGTGCTGATTCATATATTGGTATAATATGTTAATATATCGCATTCGTTAAGGTAATTTTTTAATCGACATTGACATGCGCTCGCTAATTTTGATAGCAAAAAATGTCTTATATATATCTATTTGCGGCGTAGGAATTAGCGCATTTCTATATCTTTACTACATTTTTTTACAATGTTCAATGTTTTGTTCATGATAATAATAAGAAAATTATAATTAATTTGTACTTATAAATTAAACAATACCATTACCATCTTCTATATAAATAACTAATTTTCTTTTGATAATTACCATAAATTCTTCTATCTACAAATAAAACACTAATTTTGGAACCAAAAAAGCGATTTCTACACATCGCATACCGTTTCACTTGATCTAGATTTTACGCCAAATGTTGAACCACACCTGCTTTCAAAACTAAGATGATCTAACACTAGTATTCTCTTGTATGTAGAACAATGTCTATTACAATAGTATGATGTCATAGGCTGGTGACGAATTTTAAATTATATGTTCTGGATGGTTAATAAAGAAATGATACTTGAAATACATAGTATTATACGTATTACGTATTAGAATCCTCACAATTTTATTATACTCGCAGTCAGACATATTATTTATTTATTTTATAGATTTAATGACAAAGATACAACCTTAATAAGAATTGCATACGTTTTTCTGTATATTCTCACCATATGCATTCTAATGTTTTGTTATCATAAATACCTATACCGATACGATATGATCAAACAAGTGAGTATTAGCAGTAGCCCAAAAGAATCAAGTAGCACACACATGTCAAACGAGTACATATTTGAATATTATATGTATTGTAAAATGTTTGCCCACTCAGTCACTCAGTGGGTTTACTTTATTCTAACCTCTGCCAAACTCCCTTCGACATAACGGGATGCTGCTGTTCAGTGCAATGCGCTGGCGCGGGCGCCTACAAAAAATACTAAGGGCTCTATGTGTGCTAATGTTCCTAGTTACTAGTTACTACAGTTAAATGTAGGTAGTTTTAAGGGAAGCTTTTTTCGTTTTTCGTGATAATTTTTACTAATAATGTTACACGTTTCCAATGCTGTTATGGTTTGCTAATTTATAACATGAATAAGAGATTATCATTAATAGTAAAAATTTGATCTTCTAAAATACTATGTAGAGTCACAATTTTCAAAAACTCGCAATTCTAACACGCAGAGATTGGAACTATATATCACAACACAGTAATGAAGAAATATAAACAGATATTAAAATAAATATTACTTTTACCAATGCTAATATATTGCAACAGAAAGATGCGCATTTTGTTTTTGCAATAAATGGCGAAGTATCATCGAACGTTTTAAACGTTACTTTTAATAAATTTCTTTGGAAACTAGTACTAATTGGCTATTTAGGCGTCCATTATAAGATGATTAACATGACCATCTATTGGTACGGGAGCTATTAACGTTTAAAAAAAAGTCATTTTAGTATAGTTGGTTTTTTGATATACTGTTCCTCTTGCTATTTCGGTTAGAGTCCGGGCTGTCTGGCTGGTCGCAGTGGTTGCGTTTTTTAGTGCGCATCTCATCTGCACAGGATAATTTCCTTAATTTAAAGTCATTTTTTAACGCGTAATTTTTAATATTTTGCCTTTAGATAGATCCATCAGACATAATTATTAGAAAATTAGCCATTATTTGTCGTAAAAAGTAAATGACAAAATAAGTTATTATGGGTTATCCATAAGAGATAGACATATACCATCACGGACTTTTCTGTAGACCTTTTCAATGTGTACTATAGTTAGTACATTATTTTGATAAAACTCGTAGGGTGCCTGCGTTTGCACTGTAAGTGGAAAAAATGTAATTATTTACGAAATCACATTAGAAACCTCAAAAATAACAGTAATTCTCCACTATTTAATGGATGTTATTATACATATAAACCCCCCACTTGAATCACTCTATCTATTTAAAAAAACCACATCAAAATCCGTTGCGTAGTTTCAAAGATTTAAAGAGACCTAGGGACAGAGAAAGCGACTTTGTTTTATACTATGTAGTGATGATGATAACAATATTAATTCATTAATCTTAATTCTTAATATATATACATAAATCTCGTGTCATAATGTTTGTCCTCAATGGACTCCTAAACCACTTAACCGATTATAATAAAATTCGCACACCATGTGCAGTTCGATCCAACTTGAGAGATATGATAGTTTATACATGTAGGTACCATACAGGCGAAGCCGGGGCGGACCGCTAGTATACCTATATAAATTCATGCTAACTACTTTAGTTAAATTCAATACAAACTTAAACATGCGAGTGTGTGTGTGTTCACGTGTGTGTGTCGTGTGTGGTGTGGTGTGTGTGTGTTGTGTGTGTGTATGTGTGTACATCAATATTGAAACAAACTTTCTAGTTGTTTACAGATGATGGAATATTGGAAAACAATAACAATTCCTTAGACGATAACATAAATAATTCTGACAGTGTGAGGAAAGATGACGATGATGATGATTATGAAGATGGCTTTTTAAATTTAACAATGTAATTGTTTAACCTTCATTGATAAAGTTTTTATTCCATTCTTTTCAATGTATGGTAACTTTAATTTATTTTTCACTTTTATGTTTATTTTTTTTCATTTTAGCTTTTATTTATAAGAACAAGTGTAAATAATATTGTATTCTTGCAATTATTTCCTGTCGCATAGTTAAAATACACTAGCTGATGAGCTGCATGCTTCATTACTTTTTTTTATTTATACACATTATTTAATACTTAACAATCGAATTAGCGTCTGGCTAATTAATTTTAGATTATATTATGTTTGAAGAACATAATATGAAATTTACAGACATTCTAAAATAATTTGAATTTTGTATAAAAACGAAATAAAAAATTGCGTCTGGCACCTATTTAACAACGAAAAAAACGTCTTGCAATTAAAAAATTATGTCTAATGGATCTATCTAAAGGTAAAATATTAAAAATTACGCGTTAAAAAATGACTTTAAATTAAGGAAATTATCCTGTGCAGATGAGATGCGCACTAAAAAACGCAACCACTGCGACCAGCCAGACAGCCCGGACTCTAACCGAAATAGCAAGAGGAACAGTATATCAAAGAACCAACTATACTAAAATGCTCACTTGTCAACGTTGGTAGCTCCTATACGATATTTTCAATGGTAAACAATG